>NC_054496.1:0-220081 GCF_017639515.1 Carcharodon carcharias
AAACACTGCAGGCTGTTACTCTAACCCATTCCCAAACACTGCAGGCTGTTACTCTAACCCAGTGCCGAACACTGCAGGCTGTTACTCTAACCCAGTCCCAAACACTGCAGGCTGTTACTATAACCCAGTATCAAACACTGCAGACTGTTACTCTAACCCAGTCCCAAACACTGCAGGCAGTTACTCGAACCCAATCCCAAACACTGCAGCCTGTTACTCCATCCCAGTCCCAAAAACTGCAGCCTGTTACTCTAACCAATTCCCAAACACAGCAGGCTGTTACTCTAACCCAGTCCCAAAAACTGCAGGCTGTTACTCTAACCCAGTCTCAAACACTGCAGGCTGTGACTCTAATCCAGTCCCAAAAACTGCAGGCTGTTACTCTAACCAATTCCCAAACACAGCAGGCTGTTACTCTAACCCAGTCCCAAAAACTGCAGGCTGTTACTCTAACCCAGTCTCAAACACTGCAGGCTGTGACACTAACCCAGTCCCAAACACTGCAGGCTGTTACTCTAACCCAGTCCCAAACACTGCAGGCTGTTACTCTGACCCAGTGCCAAACACTGCAGGCTGTTACTCTAAACCAGTCTCAAACACTGCAAGCTGTTACTCTAACCCATTCCCAAACACTGCAGGATGTTACTCTAACCCTGTGCCGAACACTGCAGGCTGTTACTCTAACCCAGTACCAAACACGGCAGGCTAATACTCTAACCCAGGGTCAAACACTGCAAGCTGTTACTCTTACCCAATCCCAAACACTGCAAATCAATCCCAAACCCTCAGGCTGTTACTCTAACCCAGTCCCAAATAGTGCAGGCTGTTTCTCTAACCCAGTCCCAAACACTGCAGGCTGTTACTCTAACCCAATCCCAAACACTGCAGGCCGTTACTCTAACCCATTGCCAAACACTGCTGGCTGTTACTTTAACCCAGTCCCAAACACTGCAGGATGTTACTCTAACCCAGTGCCAAACACTGCAAGCTCTTACACTAACCCAATGTCAAACACTGCAGGCTGTTACCCTAACCCAGTCCAAAACACTGCAGGCTGTTACTCTAACCCAGTGCCGAACACTGCATTCTGTTACTCAAACCCAGTCCCAAACACTGCAGGCTGTTACTCTAACCCAGTCCCAATCACTGCAGGCTGCTACTTTAGCCGAGTCCCAAACACTCTAGGCTGTTACTCTAACCCAATACCAAATAGGGCTGGCTGTTACTCTATCCCAGTCCCAAATACTGCAGGCTGTTACTCTAACCCAATCCCAAAGACAGCAGGCTGTTAGTCTAACCCAGTCCCAAACACTGCAGGCTGTTACTCTAACCCAGTCCCAAACACTGCAGGCTGTTACTCTAAACCAGTGCCAAACAATGCATGTTGGTAATCTAACACAGTTCCCAACACTGGAAGGCCGTTACTCTAACCCAGTCCCAAACACTGCAGGCTCTTACTCTAACCCACTCCCAAAAACTGCTGAGAGTTACTCGAACCCAGTCCCAAACAATGCAGGCTGTTACTCTAACCCAATCCCAAAAACTGCAGGCTGTCACTCTGACCAAGTGTCAAACCCTGCAGGCTGTTACTCTATCCCAGTCCCAAACACTACAGGCTGTTACTCTAACCCAGACCCAAACACTGACGGCTGTTACTCTAACGCAAAACCAAACAATGCAGGCTGTCGCTCTAACGCAGTCCCAAACACTGCAGGCTCTTACTCTAACCCAGTACCAAACAATGTATGCTGTTACTCTAACCCTGTGTCAAACACTGCAGGCTGTTACTCTAACCCATTCCCAAACACTGCAGGCTGTTACTCTAACCCAGTGCCGAACACTGCAGGCTGTTACTCTAACCCAGTCCCAAACACTGCAGGCTGTTACTATAACCCAGTATCAAACACTGCAGGCTGTTACTCTAACCCAGTCCCAAACACTGCAGGCAGTTACTCTAACCCAATCCCAAACACTGCAGCCTGTTACTCCATCCCAGTCCCAAAAAATGCAGCCTGTTACTCTAACCCAGTTGCAAACACTGCTTGCTGTTACTCTAACCCAGTTCCCAAACACTGCAGTCTCTTACTCTAACCCAGTCCCAAACACTGCTGGCTGTTACTCTAACCCAGTCCCAAACACTGCAGGCTGTTACTCTAACCGAGTCTCAAACACTGCAGGTTGATACCCTGAACAAGTCCGAAACACTGCAGTCTGTTACTCTAACCACCTCCCAAATACTGCAGGCTGTTACTCTAACCCATTCCCAAACACTGCAGGCTCTTACTCTAACCCAATGCCAAACACTGCAGGCTGTTACTCTAACCCAGTCCCAAACACTGCAGGCTGTTACGCTATCCATGTCCGAAACACTGCAGACTGTTACACTAACCGATTCCCAAACACTTCAGGTTGTTACTCTAACCCAGTATCAAACACTGCAGGCTGTTACTCTAACCCAGTCCCAATCACTGCAGGCAGTTTCTCTAACCCAGTCCGAAACACTGCAGCCTTTTACTCCATCCCAGTCCCAAACACTGCAGCCTGTTACTCTAACACAGTTGCAAACACTGCATGCTGTTACTCTAACCCAGTTCCCAAACACTGCAGGCTGTTACTCTAACCCAGTCCCAAACACAACAGGCTGTTACTCTAACCCATTGCCAAACAATGCAGCCTATTACTCTAAACCAGTGTCAAACACTGCGGGCTGTTACTCTAACCCCCAGTCCCAAACACTTCAAACCAATCCCAAACACTGCAGGCTGTTACTCTAACCCATTCCCAAACACTACAGGCTGTTACTCTAACCCAGTCCCAAACACTGCAGGCTGTTACTCTAACCAAGCCTTAACACTGCAGTCTGTTACTCTAACCACCTCCCAAATACTGCAGGCTGTTACTCTAACCCATTCGCAAACACTGCAGGCTCTTACTCTAACCCAATGCCAAACACGGCAGGCTGTTACTCTAACCCTTTCCCAAACACTGCAGGCTGTTAATCTAACCATGTCCGAAACACGGCAGACTGTTACACTAACCGATTCCCAAACACTTCAGGCTGTTCCTCTAGCCCAGTCCCAAACAATGCAGGCTCTTACTCTAACGCAGACCCAATCTCTGCAGGCTGTTAAACTAAACCAGTCCCAAACACTGCAGGCTGTTACTCTAACCCACTCCCAAACACTGCAGGCTGTAATTCTAACCCAGTCCCAACCACTTCAGGCTGTTACTTTAACCCAGTGTCAAACACTGCAGGCTGTTACTCTAACCCAGTCCCAAACACAACAGGCTGTTACTCTAACCCTTTGCCAAACAATGCAGCCAATTACTCTAACCCAGTGTCAAACACTGCGGGCTGTTACTCTAACCCCCAGTCCCAAACACTGCAAATCAATCCCAAACACTGCAGGCTGTTACTCTAACCCAATCCCAAACACCACAGGCTGTTACTCTAACCCAGTCCCAAACACTGCAGCCTGAAACTCTAACCAATTCCCAAACACAGCAGGCTGTTACTCTAACCCAGTCCCAAAAACTGCAGGCTGTTACTCTAACCCAGTCTCAAACACTGCAGGAGGTGACTCTAACCCAGTCCCAAAAACTGCAGGCTGTTACTCTAACCAATTCCCAAACACAGCAGGCTGTTACTCTAACCCAGTCCCTAAAACTGCAGGCTGTTACTCTAACCCAGTCTCAAACACTGCAGGCTGTGACTCTAACCCAGTCCCAAACACTGCAGGCTGTTACTCTGACCCAGTGCCAAACACGGCAGGCTGTTACTCTAAACCAGTCTCAAACACTGCAAGCTGTAACTCTAACCCATTCCCAAACACTGCAGGATGTTACTCTAACCCTGTGCCGAACACTGCAGGCTGTTACTCTAACCCAGTACCAAACACGACAGGCTAATACACTAACCCAGGGTCAAACACTGCAAGCTGTTACTCTTCCCCAGTCCCAAACACTGCAAATCAATCCCAAACCCTCAGGCTGTTACTCTAACCCAGTCCCAAATAGTGCAGGCTGTTTCTCTAACCCAGTCCCAAACACTGCAGGCTGTTACTCTAACCCAATCCCAAACACTGCAGGCCGTTACTCTAACCCATTGCCAAACACTGCTGGCTGTTACTTTAACCCAGTCCCAAACACTGCAGGCTGTTACTCTAACCCAGTGCCAAACACTGCAAGCTCTTACACTAACCCAATGTCAAACACTGCAGGCTGTTACTCTAACCCAGTCCAAAACACTGCAGGCTGTTACTCTAACCCAGTGCCGAACACTGCAGTCTGTTACTCAAACCCAGTCCCAAAAACTGCAGGCTGTTACTCAAACCCAGTCCCAAACACTGCAGGCTGCTACTTTAGCCGAGTCCCAAACACTGCAGGCTGTTACTCTAACCCAATACCAAATAGTGCAGGCTGTTACTCTATCCCAGTCCCAAATACTGCAGGCTGTTAGTCTAACCCAATCTCAAACACTGCTGGCTGTTACTCTAACCCAGACCCAAACACTGCGGGCTGTTACTCTAACCCAGTCCCAAGCATTGCAGGCTGTTACTCTAACCCAGTCACAAACACTGCAGGCTGTTACTCTAAACCAGTGCCAAACAATGCATGTTGGTAATCTAACACAGTTCCCAACACTGGAAGGCCGTTACTCTAACCCAGTCCCAAACACTGCAGGCTCTTACTCAAACCCACTCCCAAAAACTGCTGAGAGTTACTCGAACCCAGTCCCAAACAATGCAGGCTGTTACTCTAACCCAATCCCAAAAACTGCAGGCTGTCACTCTGACCAAGTGTCAAACCCTGCAGGCTGTTACTCTATCCCAGTCCCAAACACTACAGGCTGTTACTCTAACCCAGACCCAAACACTGACGGCTGTTACTCTAACGCAAAACCAAACAATGCAGGCTGTCGCTCTAACGCAGTCCCAAACACTGCAGGCTCTTACTCTAACCCAGTACCAAACAATGTATGCTGTTACTCTAACCCTGTGTCAAACACTGCAGGCTGTTACTCTAACCCATTCCCAAAAACTGCAGGCTGTTACTCTAACCCAGGGCCGAACACTGCAGGCTGTTACTCTAACCCAGTCCCAAACACTGCAGGCTGTTACTATAACCCAGTATCAAACACTGCAGGCTGTTACTCTAACCCAGTCCCAAACACTGCAGGCAGTTACTGTAACCCAATCCCAAACACTGCAGCCTGTTACTCCATCCCAGTCCCAAACACTGCAGCCTGTTACTCTAACCCAGTTGCAAACACTGCATGCTGTTACTCTAGCCCAGTTCCCAAACACTGCAGTCTCTTACTCTAACCCAGTCCCAAACACTGCTGGCTGTTACTCTAACCCAGTCCCAAACACTGCAGGCTGTTACTCTAACCACCTCCCAAATACTGCAGGCTGTTACTCTAACCCATTCCCAAACACTGCAGTCTCTTACTCTAACCCAATGCCAAACACTGCAGGCTGTTACTCTAACCCAGTCCCAAACACTGCAGGCTGTTACGCTATCCATGTCCGAAACACTGCAGACTGTTACACTAACCGATTCCCAAACACTTCAGGTTGTTACTCTAACCCAGTCCCAAACACTGCAGGCAGTTTCTCTAACCCAGTCCGAAACACTGCAGCCTGTTACTCTAACCCAGTCCCAAACACTGCAGCCTGTTACTCTAACACAGTTGCAAACACTGCATGCTGTTACTCTAACCCAGTTCCCAAACACTGCAGGCTGTTACTCTAACCCAGTCCCAAACACAACAGGCTGTTACTCTAACCCATTGCCAAACAATGCAGCCTATTACTCTAACCCAGTGTCAAACACTGCGGGCTGTTACTCTAACCCCCAGTCCCAAACACTTCAAATCAATCCCAAACACTGCAGGCTGTTACTCTAACCCAATCCCAAACACTACAGGCTGTTACTCTAACCCAGTCCCAAACACTGCAGGCTGTTGCTCTAACCAAGTCCTAAACACTGCAGTCTGTTACTCTAACCACCTCCCAAATACTGCAGGCTGTTACTCTAACCCATTCCCAAACACTGCAGGCTCTTACTCTAACCCAATGCCAAACACGGCAGGCTGTTACTCTAACCCTTTCCCAAACACTGCAGGCTGTTAATCTAACCATGTCCGAAACACTGCAGAGTGTTACACTAACCGATTCTCAAACACTTCAGGCTGTTCCTCTAGCCCAGTCCCAAACAAAGCAGGATTTTACTCTAACCCAGTTCCAAACACTGCAGGCTCTTACTCTAACGCAGACCCAATCTCTGCAGGCAGTTACTCTAAACCAGTCCCAAACACTGCAGGCTGTTACTCTAACCCACTCCCAAACACTGCAGGCTGTAATTCTAACCCAGTCCCAACCACTTCAGGCTGTTACTTTAACCCAGTGTCAAACACTGCAGGCTGTTACTCTAACCCAGTCCCAAACACAACAGGCTGTTACTCTAACCCTTTGCCAAACAATGCAGCCAATTACTCTAACCCAGTGTCAAACACTGCGGGCTGTTACTCTAACCCCCAGTCCCAAACACTGCAAATCAATCCCAAACACTGCAGGCTGTTACTCTAACCCAATCCCAAACACTACAGGCTGTTACTCTAACCCAGTCCAAAACACTGCAGCCTGTTACTCTAACCAATTCCCAAACACAGCAGGCTGTTACTCTAACCCAGTCCCAAAAACTGCAGGCTGTTACTCTAACCCAGTCTCAAACACTGCAGGCTGTGACTCTAACCCAGTCCCAAAAACTGCAGGCTGTTACTCTAACCAATTCCCAAACACAGCAGGCTGTTACTCTAACCCAGTCCCAAAAACTGCAGGCTGTTACTCTAACCCAGTCTCAAACACTGCAGGCTGTGACTCTAACCCAGTCCCAAACACTGCAGGCTGTTACTCTAACCCAGTCCCAAACACTGCAGGCTGTTACTCTGACCCAGTGCCAAACACTGCAGGCTGTTACTCTAAACCAGTCTCAAACACTGCAAGCTGTTACTCTAACCTATTCCCAAACACTGCAGGATGTTACTCTAACCCTGTGCCGAACACTGCAGGCTGTTACTCTAACCCAGTTCCCAAACACTGCAGGCTTTTACTCTAACCCAGTCCCAACCACTTCAGGCTGTTACTCTAACCCAGTGTCAAACACTGCAGGCTGTTACTCTAACCCAGTCCCAAACACAACAGGCTGTTACTCTAACCCATTGCCAAACAATGCAGCCTATTACTCTAACCCAGTGTCAAACTCTACGGGCTGTTACTCTAACCCCCAGTCCCAAACACTTCAAATCAAACCCAAACACTGCAGGCTGTTACTCTAACAAAATCCCAAACACTACAGGCTGTTACTCTAACCCAGTCCCAAACACTGCAGGCTGTTACTCTAACCAAGTCCTAAACACTGCAGTCTGTTACTCTAACCACCTCCCAAATACTGCAGGCTGTTACTCTAACCCATTCCCAAACACTACAGGCTCTTACTCTAACCCAATGCCAAACACGGCAGGCTGTTACTCTAACCCTTTCCCAAACACTGCAGGCTGTTACTCTAACCATGTCCGAAACACTGCAGACTGTTACACTAACCGATTCCCAAACACTTCAGGCTGTTCCTCTAGCCCAGTCCCAAACAATGCAGGATTTTAATCTAACCCAGTTCCAAATACTGCAGGCTCTTACTCTAACGCAGACCCAATCTCTGCAGGCTGTTACTCTAAACCAGTCCCAAACACTGCAGGCTGTTACTCTAACCCACTCCCAAACACTGCAGGCTGTAATTCTAACCCAGTCCCAACCACTTCAGACTGTTACTCTAACCCAGTGTCAAACACTGAATGCTGCTACTCTAACCCAGTCCCAAACACAACAGGCTGTTATTCTAACCCTTTGCCAAACAATGCAGCCAATTACTCTAACCCAGTGTCAAACACTGCGGGCTGTTACTCTAACCCCCAGTGCCAAACACTGCAAATCAATACCAAACACTGCAGGCTGTTACTCTAACCCAATCCCAAACACTACAAGCTGTTACTCTAACCCAGTCCCAAACACTGCAGGCTGTTACTCTAACCCAATCCCAATCACTGCAGCCTGTTACTCTAACCCAGTCTCAAACACTGCAGCCTGTTACTCTAACCAATTCCCAAACACAGCAGGCTGTTACTCTAACCCAGTCCCAAAAACTGCAGGCTGTTACTCTAACCCAGTACCAAACAATGCATGCTGTTACTCTGACCCAGTGCCAAACACTGCAGGCTGTTACTCTAAACCAGCCTCAAACACTGCAAGCTGTTACTCAAAACCATTCCCAAACACTGCAGGCTGTTAATCTGACCCAGTGCCAAACACTGCAGGCTGTTACTCTAAACCAGTCTCAAACACTGCAAGCTGTTACTCTAAACCATTCCCAAACACTGCAGGATGTTACTCTAACCCTGTGCCGAACACTGCAGGCTGTTACTCTAACCCAGTACCAAACACGGCAGGCTAATACTCTAACCCAGTGTCAAACACTGCAAGCTGTTACTCTTACCCAGTCCCAAACACTGCAAATCAATCCCAAACCCTCAGGCTGTTACTCTAACCCAGTCCCAAACACTGCAGGCTGTTTCTCTAACCCAGTCCCAAAAACTGCAGGCTGTTACTCTAACCCAATCCCAAACACTGCAGGCTGTTACTCTAACCCAAATCCAAACACTGCTGGGTGATACTTTAACCCAATACCAAACACCGCAGGCTATTACTCTAACCCAGTCCCAAACACTGCAGGCTGTGACTCTAACCCAGACCCAAACACTGCAGGCCATTACTCTAACCCAGTCCCAAACACTGCAGGCTGTTACTCTAACCCAGTCCCAAACACTGCAGGCTGTTACTTTAGCGAGTCCCAAACACTGCAGGCTGTTACTCTAACCCAATACCAAATAGTGCAGGCTGTTATTCTATCCCTGTCCCAAATACTGCAGGCTGTTACTCTAACCCAATCCCAAAGACAGCAGGCTGTTAGTCTAACCCAGTCTCAAACACTGCTGGCTGTTACTCTAACCCAGTCCCAAACACTGCGGGCTGTTACTCTAACCCAGTCCCAATCACTGCAGGCTGTTACTCTAACCCAGTTCCAAACACTGCAGGCTCTTACTCTAACACAGTACCAAACAATGCATGCTGTTACTCTAACCCTGTGTCAAACACTGCAGGCTGTTACTCTAACACAGTCCCAAACACTGCAGGCTGTTACTCTAACCCAGTGCCGAACACTGCAGGCTGTTACTCTAACCCAGTCCCAAACACTGCAGGCTGTTAATATAACCCAGTATCAAACACTGTAGGCTGTTACTCTAACCCAGTCCCAAACAGTGCAGGCAGTTACTCTAACCCAATCCCAAACTCTGCAGCCTGTTACTCCATCCCAGTCCCAAAAACTGCAGGCTGTTACTCTAACCCAGTCTCAAACACTGCAGGCTGTGACTCTAACCCAGTCCCAAACACTGCAGGCTGTTACTCTAACCCAGTCCCAAACACTGCAGGCTGTTACTCTGACCCAGTGCCAAACACTGCAGGCTGTTACTCTAAACCAGTCTCAAACACTGCAAGCTGTTACTCTAACCTATTCCCAAACACTGCAGGATGTTACTCTAACCCTGTGCCGAACACTGCAGGCTGTTACTCTAACCCAGTTCCCAAACACTGCAGGCTTTTACTCTAACCCAGTCCCAACCACTTCAGGCTGTTACTCTAACCCAGTGTCAAACACTGCAGGCTGTTACTCTAACCCAGTCCCAAACACAACAGGCTGTTACTCTAACCCATTGCCAAACAATGCAGCCTATTACTCTAACCCAGTGTCAAACTCTACGGGCTGTTACTCTAACCCCCAGTCCCAAACACTTCAAATCAAACCCAAACACTGCAGGCTGTTACTCTAACAAAATCCCAAACACTACAGGCTGTTACTCTAACCCAGTCCCAAACACTGCAGGCTGTTACTCTAACCAAGTCCTAAACACTGCAGTCTGTTACTCTAACCACCTCCCAAATACTGCAGGCTGTTACTCTAACCCATTCCCAAACACTACAGGCTCTTACTCTAACCCAATGCCAAACACGGCAGGCTGTTACTCTAACCCTTTCCCAAACACTGCAGGCTGTTACTCTAACCATGTCCGAAACACTGCAGACTGTTACACTAACCGATTCCCAAACACTTCAGGCTGTTCCTCTAGCCCAGTCCCAAACAATGCAGGATTTTAATCTAACCCAGTTCCAAATACTGCAGGCTCTTACTCTAACGCAGACCCAATCTCTGCAGGCTGTTACTCTAAACCAGTCCCAAACACTGCAGGCTGTTACTCTAACCCACTCCCAAACACTGCAGGCTGTAATTCTAACCCAGTCCCAACCACTTCAGACTGTTACTCTAACCCAGTGTCAAACACTGAATGCTGCTACTCTAACCCAGTCCCAAACACAACAGGCTGTTATTCTAACCCTTTGCCAAACAATGCAGCCAATTACTCTAACCCAGTGTCAAACACTGCGGGCTGTTACTCTAACCCCCAGTGCCAAACACTGCAAATCAATACCAAACACTGCAGGCTGTTACTCTAACCCAATCCCAAACACTACAAGCTGTTACTCTAACCCAGTCCCAAACACTGCAGGCTGTTACTCTAACCCAATCCCAATCACTGCAGCCTGTTACTCTAACCCAGTCTCAAACACTGCAGCCTGTTACTCTAACCAATTCCCAAACACAGCAGGCTGTTACTCTAACCCAGTCCCAAAAACTGCAGGCTGTTACTCTAACCCAGTACCAAACAATGCATGCTGTTACTCTGACCCAGTGCCAAACACTGCAGGCTGTTACTCTAAACCAGCCTCAAACACTGCAAGCTGTTACTCAAAACCATTCCCAAACACTGCAGGCTGTTAATCTGACCCAGTGCCAAACACTGCAGGCTGTTACTCTAAACCAGTCTCAAACACTGCAAGCTGTTACTCTAAACCATTCCCAAACACTGCAGGATGTTACTCTAACCCTGTGCCGAACACTGCAGGCTGTTACTCTAACCCAGTACCAAACACGGCAGGCTAATACTCTAACCCAGTGTCAAACACTGCAAGCTGTTACTCTTACCCAGTCCCAAACACTGCAAATCAATCCCAAACCCTCAGGCTGTTACTCTAACCCAGTCCCAAACACTGCAGGCTGTTTCTCTAACCCAGTCCCAAAAACTGCAGGCTGTTACTCTAACCCAATCCCAAACACTGCAGGCTGTTACTCTAACCCATTGCCAAACACTGCTGGCTGTTACTTTAACCCAGTCCCAAACACTGCAGGCTGTTACTCTAACCCAGTCCCAAACACTGCAGGCTGTTACTCTAACCCAGTGCCGAACACTGCAGTCTGTTACTCTAACCCAGTCCCAAACACTGCAGGCTGTTACTCTAACCCAGTCCCAAACACTGCAGGCTGTTACTTTAGCGAGTCCCAAACACTGCAGGCTGTTACTCTAACCCAATACCAAATAGTGCAGGCTGTTATTCTATCCCTGTCCCAAATACTGCAGGCTGTTACTCTAACCCAATCCCAAAGACAGCAGGCTGTTAGTCTAACCCAGTCTCAAACACTGCTGGCTGTTACTCTAACCCAGTCCCAAACACTGCGGGCTGTTACTCTAACCCAGTCCCAATCACTGCAGGCTGTTACTCTAACCCAGTTCCAAACACTGCAGGCTCTTACTCTAACACAGTACCAAACAATGCATGCTGTTACTCTAACCCTGTGTCAAACACTGCAGGCTGTTACTCTAACACAGTCCCAAACACTGCAGGCTGTTACTCTAACCCAGTGCCGAACACTGCAGGCTGTTACTCTAACCCAGTCCCAAACACTGCAGGCTGTTAATATAACCCAGTATCAAACACTGTAGGCTGTTACTCTAACCCAGTCCCAAACAGTGCAGGCAGTTACTCTAACCCAATCCCAAACTCTGCAGCCTGTTACTCCATCCCAGTCCCAAACACTGCAGGCAGTTACTCTAACCCAGTTGCAAACACTGCAGGCTGTTACTCTAACCGAGTCTCAAACACTGCAGGCTGATACCCTAAACAAGTCCCAAACACTGCAGTCTGTTACTCTAACCACCTCCCAAATACTGCAGGCTGTTACTCTAACCCATTCCCAAACACTGCAGGCTCTTTCTCTAACCCAGTCCCAAACACTGCAGGCAGTTACTCTATCCCAGTCCCAAACACTACAGGCTGTTACTCTAACCCAGACCCAAACACTGACGGCTGTTACTCCAAAGCAAAACCAAACAATGCAGGCTGTCGCTCTAACGCAGTCCCAAACACTGCAGGCTCTTACTCTAACCCAGTACCAAACAATGTATGCTGTTATTCTAACCCTGTGTCAAACACTGCAGGCTGTTACTCTAACCCATTCCCAAACACTGCAGGCTGTTACTCTAACCCAGTGCCGAACACTGCAGGCTGTTACTCTAACCCAGTCCCAAACACTGCAGGCTGTTACTATAACCCAGTATCAAACACTGCAGGCTGTTACTCTAACCCAGTCCCAAACACTGCAGGCAGTTACTCTAACGCAATCCCAAACACTGCAGCCTGTTACTCCATCCCAGTCCCAAAAACTGCAGCCTGCTACTCTAACCCAGTTGCAAACACTGCTTGCTGTTACTCTAACCCAGTTCCCAAACACTGCAGTCTCTTACTCTAACCCAGTCCCAAACACTGCTGGCTGTTACTCTAACCCAGTCCCAAACACTGCAGGCTGTTACTCTAACCGAGTCTCAAACACTGCAGGCTGATACCCTAATCAAGTCCCAAACACTGCAGTCTGTTACTCTAACCACCTCCCAAATACTGCAGGCTGTTACTCTAACCCATTCCCAAACACTGCAGGCTCTTACTCTAACCCAATGCCAAACACTGCAGTCTGTACTCTAACCCAGTCCCAAACACGGCCGGCTGTTACTCTATCCATGTCCGAAACACTGCAGACTGTTACACTAACCGATTCCCAAACACTTCAGGCTGTTCTTCTAGCCCAGGCCCAAACAATGCAGGATGTTATTCTAACCCAGTACCAAACACTGCAGGCTCTTAGTCTAACCCAGTACCAAACAATGCATGCTGTTACTCTAACCCTGTGTCAAACACTGCAGGCTATTACTCTAACCCATTCCCAAACACTGCAGGCTGTTACTCTAACCAAGTGCCGAACACTGCAGGCTGTAACTCTAACCCAGTCCCAAACACTGCAGGCTGTTACTATAACCCAGTATCAAACACTGCAGGCTGTTACTCTAACCCAGTCCCAAACACTGCAGGCTGTTACTCTAACCCAGTCCCAAACACTGCAGGCAGTTACTCTAACCCAATCCCAAAAACTGCAGCCTGTTACTCTAACCCAGTTGCAAACACTGCATGCTGTTACTCTAACCCAGTTCCCAAACACTGCAGTCTCTTACTCTAACCCAGTCCCAAACACTGCAGGCTGTTACTCTAACCCAGTCCCAATCACTGCTGGCTGTTACTCTCACCCAGTCCCAAACAATGCAGGCTGTTACTCTAACCCAGTCCCAAACACTGCAGGCTGTTACTCTAACCCAGTCCCAAACACTGCAGGCTGTTACTCTAACCCAGTCCCAAACACTGCTGGCTGTTACTCTAACCCAGTCCCAAACACTGCAGGCTGTTACTCTAACCCAGTCCCAATCACTGCTGGCTGTTACTCTCACCCAGTCCCAAACAATGCAGGCTGTTACTCTAACCCAGTCCCAAACGCTGCAGGCTGTTACTCTAACCCAGTGCCAAACAATGCATGTTTGTAATCTAACACAGTTCCCAACACTGGAAGGCCGTTACTCTAACCCAGTCCCAAACACTGCAGGCTCTTACTCTAACCCACTCCCAAAAACGGCAGGCAGTTACTCGAACCCAGAACCAAACACTGCAGGCTGTTACTCTAACCCAAACCCAAAAACTGCAGGCTGTCACTCTGACCCAGTGTCAAATCCTGCAGGCTGTTACTCTATCCCAGTCCCAAACACTACAGGCTGTTACTCTAACCGAGACCCAAACACTGACGGCTGTTACTCTAACGCAAACCCAAACACTGCAGGCTGTCGCTCTAACGCAGTCTCAAACACTGCAGGCTGTTACTCTAACACAGTCCCAAACACTGCAGGCTGTTACTCTAACACAGTCCCAAACACTGCAGGCTGTTAATCATACGAAAACCCAAACACTGCAGGCTGTTACTCTAACCGATTCTCAAACACTGCAGGCTGATACCCTAAACAAGTCCCAAACACTGCAGTCTGTTACTCTAACCACCTCCCAAATACTGCAGGCTGTTACTCTAACCCATTCCCAAACACTGCAGGCTCTTTCTCTAACCCAATGCCAAACACTGCAGGCTGTTACTCTAACCCAGTCCCAAACACTGCAGGCTGTTACGCTATCCATGTCCGAAACACTGCAGACTGTTACACTAACCGACTCCCAAACACTTCAGGCTGTTACTCTAACCCAGTATCAAACACTGCAGGCTGTTACTCTAACCCAGTCCCAAGCACTGCAGGCAGTTTCTCTAACCCAGTCCCAAACACTGCAGCCTGTTACTCCATCCCAGTCCCAAACACTGCAGCCTGTTACTCTAACACAGTTGCAAACACTGCATGCTGTTACTCTAACCCAGTTCCCAAACACTGCAGGCTGTTACTCTAACCCAGTCCCAAACACAACAGGCTGTTACTCTAACCCATTGCCAAACAATGCAGCCTATTACTCTAACCCAGTGTCAAAAACTGCGGGCTGTTACTCTAACCCCCAGTCCCAAACACTTCAAATCAATCCCAAACACTGCAGGCTGTTACTCTAACCCAATCCCAAACACTACAGGCTGTTACTCTAACCCAGTCCCAAACACTGCAGGCTGTTACTCTAACCACCTCCCAAATACTGCAGGCTGTTACTCTAACCCATTCCCAAACACTGCAGGCTCTTACTCTAACCTAATGCCAAACACGGCAGGCTGTTACTCTAACCCTTTCCCAAACACTGCAGGCTGTTAATCTAACCATGTCCGAAACACTGCAGAGTGTTACACTAACCGATTCCCAAACACTTCAGGCTGTTCCTCTAGCCCAGTCCCAAACAATGCAGGATTTTACTCTAACCCAGTTCCAAACACTGCAGGCTCTTACTCTAACGCAGACCCAATCTCTGCAGGCTGTTAAACTAAACCAGTCCCAAACACTGCAGGCTGTTACTCTAACCCACTCCCAAACACTGCAGGCTGTAATTCTAACCCAGTCCCAACCACTTCAGGCTGTTACTTTAACCCAGTGTCAAACACTGCAGGCTGTTACTCTAACCCAGTCCCAAACACAACAGGCTGTTACTCTAACCCTTTGCCAAACAATGCAGCCAATTACTCTAACCCAGTGTCAAACACTGCGGGCTGTTACTCTAACCCCCAGTCCCAAACACTGCAAATCAATCCCAAACACTGCAGGCTGTTACTCTAACCCAATCCCAAACACTACAGGCTGTTACTCTAACCCAGTCCCAAACACTGCAGCCTGTTACTCTAACCAATTCCCAAACACAGCAGGCTGTTACTCTAACCCAGTCCCAAAAACTGCAGGCTGTTACTCTAACCCAGTCTCAAACACTGCAGGCTGTGACTCTAACCCAGTCCCAAAAACTGCAGGCTGTTACTCTAACCAATTCCCAAACACAGCAGGCTGTTACTCTAACCCAGTCCCAAAAACTGCAGGCTGTTACTCTAACCCAGTCTCAAACACTGCAGGCTGTGACTCTAACCCAGTCCCAAACACTGCAGGCTGTTACTCTAACCCAGTCCCAAACTTTGCAGGCTGTTACTCTGACCCAGTGCCAAACACTGCAGGCTGTTACTCTAAACCAGTCTCAAACACTGCAAGCTGTTACTCTAACCCATTCCCAAACACTGCAGGATGTTACTCTAACCCTGTGCCGAACACTGCAGGCTGTTACTCTAACCCAGTACCAAACACGGCAGGCTAATACTCTAACCCAGTGTCAAACACTGCAAGCTGTTACTCTTACCCAGTCCCAAACACTGCAAATCAATCCCAAACCCTCAGGCTGTTACTCTAACCCAGTCCCAAATAGTGCAGGCTGTTTCTCTAACCCAGTCCCAAACACTGCAGGCTGTTACTCTAACCCAATCCCAAACACTGCAGGCCGTTACTCTAACCCATTGCCAAACACTGCTGGCTGTTACTTTAACCAAGTCCCAAACACTGCAGGATGTTACTCTAACCCAGTGCCAAACACTGCAAGCTCTTACACTAACCCAATGTCAAACACTGCAGGCTGTTACTCTAACCCAGTCCAAAACACTGCAGGCTGTTACTCTAACCCAGTGCCGAACACTGCAGTCTGTTACTCAAACCCAGTCCCAAACACTGCAGGCTGTTACTCTAACCCAGTCCCAAACACTGCAGGCTGCTACTTTAGCCGAGTCCCAAACACTCTAGGCTGTTACTCTAACCCAATACCAAATAGGGCTGGCTGTTACTCTGTCCCAGTCCCAAATACTGCAGGCTGTTACTCTAACCCAATCCCAAAGACAGCAGGCTGTTAGTCTAACCCAATCTCAAACACTGCTGGCTGTTACTCTAACCCAGACCCAAACACTGCGGACTGTTACTCTAACCCAGTCCCAAACACTGCAGGCTGTTACTCTAACCCAGTCCCAAACACTGCAGGCTGTTACTCTAAACCAGTGCCAAACAATGCATGTTGGTAATCTAACACAGTTCCCAACACTGGAAGGCCGTTACTCTAACCCAGTCCCAAACACTGCAGGCTCTAACTCTAACCCACTCCCAAAAACTGCTGAGAGTTACTCGAACCCAGTCCAAAACAATGCAGGCTGTTACTCTAACCCAATCCCAAAAACTGCAGGCTGTCACTCTGACCAAGTGTCAAACCCTGCAGGCTGTTACTCTATCCCAGTCCCAAACACTACAGGCTGTTACTCTAACCCAGACCCAAACACTGACGGCTGTTACTCTAAAGCAAAACCAAACAATGCAGGCTGTCGCTCTAACGCAGTCCCAAACACTGCAGGCTCTTACTCTAACCCAGTACCAAACAATGTATGCTGTTATTCTAACCCTGTGTCAAACACTGCAGGCTGTTACTCTAACCCATTCCCAAACACTGCAGGCTGTTACTCTAACCCAGTGCCGAACACTGCAGGCTGTTACTCTAACCCAGTCCCAAACACTGCAGGCTGTTACTATAACCCAGTATCAAACACTGCAGGCTGTTACTCTAACCCAGTCCCAAACACTGCAGGCAGTTACTCTAACCCAATCCCAAACACTGCAGCCTGTTACTCCATCCCAGTCCCAAAAACTGCAGCCTGCTACTCTAACCCAGTTGCAAACACTGCTTGCTGTTACTCTAACCCAGTTCCCAAACACTGCAGTCTCTTACTCTAACCCAGTCCCAAACACTGCTGGCTGTTACTCTAACCCAGTCCCAAACACTGCAGGCTGTTACTCTAACCGAGTCTCAAACACTGCAGGCTGATACCCTAAACAAGTCCCAAACACTGCAGTCTGTTACTCTAACCACCTCCCAAATACTGCAGGCTGTTACTCTAACCCATTCCCAAACACTGCAGGCTCTTTCTCTAACCCAATGCCAAACACTGCAGGCTGTTACTCTAACCCAGTCCCAAACACTGCAGGCTGTTACGCTATCCATGTCCGAAACACTGCAGACTGTTACACTAACCGATTCCCAAACACTTCAGGTTGTTACTCTAACCCAGTATCAAACACTGCAGGCTGTTACTCTAACCCAGTCCCAAACACTGCAGGCAGTTTCTCTAACCCAGTCCGAAACACTGCAGCCTTTTACTCCATCCCAGTCCCAAACACTGCAGCCTGTTACTCTAACACAGTTGCAAACACTGCATGCTGTTACTCTAACCCAGTTCCCAAACACTGCAGGCTGTTACTCTAACCCAGCCCCAAACACAACAGGCTGTTACTCTAACCCATTGCCAAACAATGCAGCCTATTACTCTAACCCAGTGTCAAACACTGCGGGCTGTTACTCCAACCCCCAGTCCCAAACACTTCAAACCAATCCCAAACACTGCAGGCTGTTACTCTAACCCAATCCCAAACACTACAGGCTGTTACTCTAACCCAATCCCAAACACTGCAGTCTGTTACTCTAACCACCTCCCAAATACTGCAGGCTGTTACTCTAACCCATTCCCAAACACTGCAGGCTCTTACTCTAACCCAATGCCAAACACGGCAGGCTGTTACTCTAACCCTTTCCCAAACACTGCAGGCTGTTAATCTAACCATGTCCGAAACACTGCAGAGTGTTACACTAACCGATTCCCAAACACTTCAGGCTGTTCCTCTAGCCCAGTCCCAAACAATGCAGGATTTTACTCTAACCCAGTTCCAAACACTGCAGGCTCTTACTCTAACGCAGACCCAATCTCTGCAGGCTGTTACTCTAAAGCAGTCCCAAACACTGCAGGCTGTTACTCTAACCCACTCCCAAACACTGCAGGCTGTAATTCTAACCCAGTCCCAACCACTTCAGGCTGTTACTTTAACCCAGTGTCAAACACTGCAGGCTGTTACTCTAACCCAGTCCCAAACACAACAGGCTGTTACTCTAACCCTTTGCCAAACAATGCAGCCAATTACTCTAACCCAGTGTCAAACACTGCGGGCTGTTACTCTAACCCCCAGTCCCAAACACTGCAAATCAATCCCAAACACTGCAGGCTGTTACTCTAACCCAATCCCAAACACTACAGGCTGTTACTCTAACCCAGTCCCAAACACTGCAGCCTGTTACTCTAACCAATTCCCAAACACAGCAGGCTGTTACTCTAACCCAGTCCCAAAAACTGCAGGCTGTTACTCTAACCCAGTCTCAAACACTGCAGGCTGTGACTCTAACCCAGTCCCAAAAACTGCAGGCTGTTAGTCTAACCAATTCCCAAACACAGCAGGCTGTTACTCTAACCCAGTCCCAAAAACTGCAGGCTGTTACTCTAACCCAGTCTCAAACACTGCAGGCTGTGACTCTAACCCAGTCCCAAACACTGCAGGCTGTTACTCTAACCCAGTGCCAAACACTGCAGGCTGTTACTCTGACCCAGTGCCAAACACTGCAGGCTGTTACTCTAAACCAGTCTCAAACACTGCAGGCTGTTACTCTAAACCAGTCTCAAACACTGCAAGCTGTTACTCTAACCCATTCCCAAACACTGCAGGATGTTACTCTAACCCTGTGCCGAACACTGCAGGCTGTTACTCTAACCCAGTTCCCAAACACTGCAGGCTTTTACTCTAACCCAGTCCCAACCACTTCAGGCTGTTACTCTAACCCAGTGTCAAACACTGCAGGCTGTTACTCTAACCCAGTCCCAAACACAACAGGCTGTTACTCTAACCCATTGCCAAACAATGCAGCCTATTACTCTAACCCAGTGTCAAACTCTACGGGCTGTTACTCTAACCCCCAGTCCCAAACACTTCAAATCAAACCCAACCACTGCAGGCTGTTACTCTAACCCAATCCCAAACACTACAGGCTGTTACTCTAACCCAGTCCCAAACACTGCAGGCTGTTACTCTAACCAAGTCCTAAACACTGCAGTCTGTTACTCTAACCACCTCCCAAATACTGCAGGCTGTTACTCTAACCCATTGCCAAACACTGCAGGCTCTTACTCTAACCCAATGCCAAACACGGCAGGCTGTTACTCTAACCCTTTCCCAAACACTGCAGGCTGTTACTCTAACCATGTCCGAAACACTGCAGACTGTTACACTAACCGATTCCCAACACTTCAGGCTGTTCCTCTAGCCCAGTCCCAAACAATGCAGGATTTTACTCTAACCCAGTTCCAAACACTGCAGGCTCTTACTCTAACGCAGACCCAATCTCTGCAGGCTGTTACTCTAAACCAGTCCCAAACACTGCAGGCTGTTACTCTAACCCACTCCCAAGCACTGCAGGCTGTAATTCTAACCCAGTCCCAACCACTTCAGACTGTTACTCTAACCCAGTGTCAAACACTGAATGCTGCTACTCTAACCCAGTCCCAAACACAACAGGCTGTTATTCTAACCCTTTGCCAAACAATGCAGCCAATTACTCTAACCCAGTGTCAAACACTGCGGGCTGTTACTCTAACCCCCAGTCCCAAACACTGCAAATCAATCCCAAACACTGCAGGCTGTTACTCTAACCCAATCCCAAACACTACAAGCTGTTACTCTAACCCAGTCCCAAACACTGCAGGCTGTTACTCTAACCCAATCCCAATCACTGCAGCCTGTTACTCTAACCCAGTCTCAAACACTGCAGCCTGTTACTCTAACTAATTCCCAAACACAGCAGGCTGTTACTCTAACCCAGTCCCAAAAACTGCAGGCTGTTACTCTAACCCAGTACCAAACAATGCATGCTGTTACTCTGACCCAGTGCCAAACACTGCAGGCTGTTACTCTAAACCAGTCTCAAACACTGCAAGCTGTTACTCTAAACCATTCCCAAACACTGCAGGCTGTTAATCTGACCCAGTGCCAAACACTGCAGGCTGTTACTCTAAACAAGTCTCAAACACTGCAAGCTGTTACTCTAAACCATTCCCAAACACTGCAGGATGTTACTCTAACCCTGTGCCGAACACTGCAGGCTGTTACTCTAACCCAGTACCAAACACGGCAGGCTAATACTCTAACCCAGTGTCAAACACTGCAAGCTGTTACTCTTACCCAGTCCCAAACACTGCAAATCAATCCCAAACCCTCAGGCTGTTACTCTAACCCAGTCCCAAACACTGCAGGCTGTTTCTCTAACCGAGTCCCAAAAACTGCAGGCTGTTACTCTAACCCAATCCCAAATACTGCAGGCTGTTACTCTAACCCAATCCCAAAGGCAGCAGGCTGTTAGACTAACCCAGTCTCAAACACTGCTGGCTGTTACTCTAACCCAGTCCCAAACACTGCGGGCTGTTACTCTAACCCAGTCCCAATCACTGCAGGCTGTTACTCTAACCCAGTCCCAAACACTGCAGGCTGTTACTCTAACCCAGTGCCAAACAATGCATGTTGGTAATCTAACACAGTTCCCAACACTGGAAGGCCGTTACTCTAACCCAGTCCCAAACACTGCAGGCTCTTACTCTAAACCACTCCCAAAAACTGCTGAGAGTTACTCGAACCCAGTCCCAAACAATGCAGGCTGTTCCTCTAACCCAATCCCAAAAACTGCAGGCTGTCACTCTGACCAAGTGTCAAACCCTGCAGGCTGTTACTCTATCCCAGTCCCAAACACTACAGGCTGTTACTCTAACCCAGACCCAAACACTGACGGCTGTTACTCTAACGCAAAACCAAACACTGCAGGCTGTCGCTCTAACGCAGTCTCAAACAATGCAGGCTGTTACTCTAACCCAGTCCCAAACACTGCAGGCTGTTACTCATACGCAAATACAAACACTGCAGGCTGTTACTCTAACCGAGTCTCAAACACTGCAGGCTGATACCCTAAACAATTCCCAAACACTGCAGTCTGTTACTCTAACCACCTCCCAAATACTGCAGGCTGTTACTCTAAACCAGTCTCAAACACTGCAAGCTGTTACTCTAAACCATACCCAAACAGTGCAGGATGTTACTCTAACCCTGTGCCGAACACTGCAGGCTGTTACTCTAACCCAGTACCAAACACGGCAGGCTAATACTCTAACCCAGTGTCAAACACTGCAAGCTGTTACTCTTACCCAGTCCCAAACACTGCAAATCAATCCCAAACCCTCAGGATGTTACTCTAACCCAGTCCCAAACACTGCAGGCTGTTTCTCTAACCCAGTACCAAACACTGCAGGCTGCTACTTTAGCCGAGTCCCAAACACTCTAGGCTGTTACTCTAACCCAATACCAAATAGTGCAGGCTGTTACTCTATGCCAGTCCCAAATACTGCAGGCTGTTACTCTAACCCAATCCCAAAGACAGCAGGCTGTTAGTCTAACCCAATCTCAAACACTGCTGGCTGTTACTCTAACCCAGACCCAAACACTGCGGGCTGTTACTCTAACCCAGTCCCAAATACTGCAGGCTGTTACTCTAACACAGTCCCAAACACTGCAGGCTGTTACTCTAACCCAGTGCCAAACAATGCATGTTGGTAATCTAACACAGTTCCCAACACTGGAAGGCCGTTACTCTAACCCAGTCCCAAACACTGCAGGCTCTTACTCTAACCCACTCCCAAAAACTGCTGAGAGTTACTCGAACCCAGTCCCAAACAATGCAGGCTGTTACTCTAACCCAATCCCAAAAACTGCAGGCTGTCACTCTGACCAAGTGTCAAACCCTGCAGGCTGTTACTCTATCCCAGTCCCAAACACTACAGGCTGTTACTCAAACCCAGACCCAAACACTGACGGCTGTTACTCTAACGTAAAACCAAACACTGCAGGCTGTCGCTCTAACGCAGTCCCAAACACTGCAGGCTCTTACTCTAACCCAGTACCAAACAATGCATGCTGTTACTCTAACCCTGTGTCAAACACTGCAGGCTGTTACTCTAACCCATTCCCAAACACTGCAGGCTGTTACTCTAACCCAGTGCCGAACACTGCAGGCTGTTACTCTAACCCAGTCCCAAACACTGCAGGCTGTTACTATAACCCAGTATCAAACACTGCAGGCTGTTACTCTAACCCAGTCCCAAACACTGCAGGCTGTTACTCTAACCCAATCCCAAACACTGCAGCCTATTACTCCATCCCAGTCCCAAACACTGCAGCCTGTTACTCTAACCCAGTTGCAAACACTGCTGGCTGTTACTCTAACCCAGTCCCAAACACTGCAGGCTGTTACTCTAACCTAGTCAAAAAACACTGCGGGCTGTTACTCTAACCCAGTCCCAAACACTGCAGGCTGTTACTCTAACCCAGTCCCAAACAGTGCAGGCTGTTACTCCAACCCAGTGCCAAACACTGCATGTTGTTAATCTAACACAGTTCCCAACACTGGAAGGCCGTTACTCTAACCCAGTCCCAAACACTGCAGGCTCTTACTCTAACCCACTCCCAAAAAAGGCAGGCTGTCGCTCTAACGCAGTCTCAAACACTGCAGGCTGTTACTCTAACACAGTCCCAAACACTGCAGGCTGTTACTCATACGAAAACCCAAACACTGCAGGCTGTTACTCTAACCGAGTCTCAAACACAGCAGGCTGATAACCTAAACAAGTCCCAAACACTGCAGTCTGTTACTCTAACCACCTCCCAAATACTGCAGGCTGTTATTCTAACCCATTCCCAAACACTGCAGGCTCTTACTCTAACCCAATGCCAAACACTGCAGGCTGTTACTCTAACCCAGTCCCAAACACTGCAGGCTGTTACGCTATGCATGTCCGAAATACTGCAGACTGTTACACTAACCGATTCACGAACACTTCAGGCTGTTCTTCTAGCCCAGTCCAAAACAATGCAGGATGTTACTCCAACCCAGTTCCAAACACTGCAGGCTCTTACTCTAACGCAGTCCCAAACACTGCAGGCTCTTACTCTAACCCAGTACCAAACAATGCATGCTGTTACTCTAACCCTGTGTCAAACACTGCAGGCTGTTACTCTAACCCATTCCCAAACACTGCAGGCTGTTACTCCATCCCAGTATCAAACACTGCAGGCTGTAACTCTAACCCAGTCCCAAACACTGCAGGCAGTTACTCTAACCCAGTCCCAAACACTGCAGCATGTTACTCCATCCCAGTCCCAAACAATGCAGCCTGTTACGCTAACACAGTTGCAAACACTGCATGCTGTTACTCAAACCCAGTTCCCAAACACTGCAGGCTTTTACGCTAACGCAGTCCCAACCACTTCAGGCTGTTACTCTAACCCAGTGTCAAACACTGCAGGCTGTTACTCTAACCCAGTCCCAAACACAACAGGCTGTTACTCTAACCCATTGCCAAACAATGCAGCCTATTACTCTAACCCAGTGTCAAACTCTACGGGCTGTTACTCTAACCCCCAGTCCCAAACACTTCAAATCAAACCCAAACACTGCAGGCTGTTACTCTAACCCAATCCCAAACACTACAGGCTGTTACTCTAACCCAGTCCCAAACACTGCAGGCTGTACTCTAACCAAGTCCTAAACACTGCAGTCTGTTACTCTAACCACCTCCCAAATACTGCAGGCTGTTACTCTAACCCATTCCCAAACACTGCAGGCTCTTACTCTAACCCAATGCCAAACACGGCAGGCTGTTACTCTAACCCTTTCCCAAACACTGCAGGCTGTTACTCTAACCATGTCCGAAACACTGCAGACTGTTACACTAACCGATTCCCAAACACTTCAGGCTGTTCCTCTAGCCCAGTCCCAAACAATGCAGGATTTTACTCTAACCCAGTTCCAAACACTGCAGGCTCTTACTCTAACGCAGACCCAATCTCTGCAGGCTGTTACTCTAAACCAGTCCCAAACACTGCAGGCTGTTACTCTAACCCACTCCCAAACACTGCAGGCTGTAATTCTAACCCAGTCCCAACCACTTCAGACTGTTACTCTAACCCAGTGTCAAACACTGCAGGCTGCTACTCTAACCCAGTCCCAAACACAACAGGCTGTTATTCTAACCCTTTGCCAAACAATGCAGCCAATTACTCTAACCCAGTGTCAAACACTGCGGGCTGTTACTCTAACCCCCAGTCCCAAACACTGCAAATCAATCCCAAACACTGCAGGCTGTTACTCTAACCCAATCCCAAACACTACAAGCTGTTACTCTAACCCAGTCCCAGACACTGCAGGCTGTTACTCTAACCCAATCCAAATCACTGCAGCCTGTTACTCTAACCCAGTCTCAAACACTGCAGCCTGTTACTCTAACCAATTCCCAAACACAGCAGGCTGTTACTCTAACCCAGTCCCAAAAACTGCAGGCTGTTACTCTAACCCAGTACCAAACAATGCATGCTGTTACTCTGACCCAGTGCCAAACACTGCAGGCTGTTACTCTAAACCACTCTCAAACACTGCAAGCTGTTACTCTAAACCATTCCCAAACACTGCAGGCTGTTACTCTGACCCAGTGCCAAACACTGCAGGCTGTTACTCTAACCCAGTCCCAAAAACTGCAGGCTGTTACTCTAACCCAATCCCAAACACTGCAGGCTGTTACTCTAACCCAGTCCCAAACACTGCTGGCTGTTACTCTAACCCAATCCCAAACACTACAGGCTGTTACTCTAACCCAGTCCCAAACACTGCAGGCTGTTACTCTAACCAAGTCCCAAACACTGCAGTCTGTTACTCTAACCACCTCCCAAATACTGCAGGCTGTTACTCTAACCCATTCCCAAACACTGCAGGCTCTTTCTCTAACCCAATGCCAAACACTGCAGGCTGTTACTCTAACCCAGTCCCAAACAGGGCAGGCTGTTACTCTATCCATGTCCGAAACACTGCAGACTGTTACACTAACCGAATCCCACACACTTCAGGCTGTTCTTCTAGCCCAGTCCCAAACAATGCAGGATGTTACTCTAACCCAGTTCCAAACACTGCAGGCTCTTACTCTAACGCAGTCCCAATCTCTGCAGGCTGTTACTCTAACCCAGTCCCAAACACTGCAGGCTCTTACTCTAACCCAGTAACAAACAATGCATGCTGTTACTCTAACCCTGTGTCAAACACTGCAGGATGTTACTCTAACCCATTCCCAAACACTGCAGGCTGTTACTCTAACCCAGTGCCGAACACTGCAGGCTGTTACTCTAACCCAGTCCCAAACACTGCTGGCTGTTACTCTAACCCAGTATCAAACACTACAGGCTGTTACTCTAACCCAGTCCCAAACACTGCAGGCAGTTACTCTAACCCAGTCCCAAACACTGCAGCCTGTTACTCCATCCCAGTCCCAAACACTGCAGCCTGTTACTCTAACCCAGTTGCAAACACTGCATGCTGTTACTCTAACCCAGTTCCCAAACACTGCAGGCATTTACTCTAACCCAGTCCCAACCATTTCAGGCTGTTACTCTAACCCAGTGTCAAACACTGCAGGCTGTTACTCTAACCCAGTCCCAAACACAACAGGCTGTTACTCTAACCCATTGCCAAACAATGCAGCCTATTACTCTAACCCAGTGTCAAACACTGCGGGCTGTTACTCTAACCCCCAGTCCCAAACACTGCAAATCAATCCCAAACACTGCAGGCTGTTACTCTAACCCAATCCCAAACACTACAGGCTGTTACTCTAACCCAGTCCCAAACACTGCAGGCTGTTACTCTAACCAAGTCATAAACACTGCAGTCTGTTACTCTAACCACCTCCCAAATACTGCAGGCTGTTACTCTAACCATGTCCGAAACACTGCAGACTGTTACTCTATCCCTGACCCAAATATTGCTGGCTGTTACTCTAACAAAGTGTCAAACACTGCATGCTTTTACTCTAACCAGTGTCAAAACTGCAGGCTGTTACTCTACTCCAGTCCCAAAGACTGCAGGCTGTTACTCTAACCCAGTGTCAAACAATGCAGGCTGTTACTCTAACCCAGTACCAAACAATGCATGCTGTAACTCTAAAGCTGTGTCAAACACTGCAGGCTGTTACTCTAACCCATTCCCAAACACTGCAGGCTGTTACTCTAACCCAGTGCCGAACACTGCAGGCTGTTACTCTAATCCAGTCCGAAACACAGCAGGCTGTTACTCTAACCCAGTATCAAACAATGCAGGCTGTTACTCTAACCCAGTCCCAAACACTGCAGGCAGTTACTCTAACCCAGACCCAAACACTGCAGCTTGTTACTCCATCCCAGTCCCAAACACTGCAGCCTTTTACTCTAACCCAGTTGCAAACACTACATGCTGTTACTCTAACCCAGTTCCCAAACACTGCAATCTCTTACTCTAACCCAGTCCCAAACACTGCTGGCTGTTACTCTAACCAAGTCCAAAACACTGCAGTCTGTTACTCTATCCAACTCCCAAATACTGCAGGCTGTTACTCTAACCCATTCCCAAACACTGCAGGCTCTTACTCTAACCCAATGCCAAACACTGCAGGCTGTTACTCTAACCCAGTCCCAAACACTGCAGGCTGTTACTCTAACCCAGTTCCAAACACTGCAGGCTCTTACTCTAACGCAGTCCCAATCTCTGCAGGCTGTTACTCTAACCCAGTCCCAAACACTGCAGGCTCTTACTCTAATCCAGTACCAAACAATGCATGCTGTTACTCTAACCCTGTGTCAAACACTGCAGGCTGTTACTCTAACCCATTCAAAAACACTGCAGGCTGTTACTCTAACCCAGTGCCGAACACTGCAGGCTGTTACTCTAACCCAGTCCCAAACACTGCAGGCTGTTACTCTAACCCAGTACAAAACACTGCAGGCTGTTACTCTAACACAGTCCCAAACACTGCAGGCAGTTAATCTAACCCAGTCCCAAACACTGCAGCCTGTTACTCCATCCCAGTCCCAAACACTGCAGCCTGTTATTCTAACCCAGTTGCAAACACTGCATGCTGTTACTCTTACCAAGTTCCCAAACACTGCAGGCTTTTACTCTAACCCAGTCCCAACCACTTCAGGCTGTTACTCTAACTCAGTGTCAAACACTGCAGGCTGTTACTCTAACCCAGTCCCAAACACAACAGGCTGTTACTCTAACCCATTGCCAAACAATGCAGCCTATTACACTAACCCGAAGTCAAACACTGCGGGCTGTTAGTCTAACCCCCAGTCCCAAACACTGCAAATCAATCCCAAACACTGCAGGCTGTTACTCTAACCCAATCCCAAACACTAAAGACTGCTACTCTAACCAAGTCCTAAACACTGCAGTCTGTTACTCTAACCAGCTCCCAAATACGGCAGGCTGTTACTCTAACCATGTCCGAAACACTGCAGGCTGTTACTCTATCCCAGTCCCAAATACAGCTGGCTGTTACTCTAACAAAGTGTCAAACACTGCAGGCTTTTACTCTAACCAGTGTCAACACTGCAGGCTGTTACTCTAACCCAGTCCCAAAGACTTCGGCTGTTACTCTAACCCAGTGTCAAACAATGCAGGCTGTTACTCTAACCTAGTACCAAACAATGCATGCTGTTACTCTAACCCAGTGCCGAACACTGCAGGCTGTTACTCTAATCCAGTCCCAAACGCTGCAGGCTGTTATTCTAACCCAGTATCAAACACTGCAGGCTGTTACTCTAACCCAGTCCCAAACACTGCAGGCAGTTACTCTAACACAGTCCCAAACACTGCAGCCTGTTACACCATCCCAGTCCCAAACACTGCAGCCTGTTACTCTAACCCAGTTGCAAACACTGCATGCTGTTACTCTAACCCAGTTGCAAACATTGCATGCTGTTACTATAACCCAGTCCCAAACACTGCAGGCTGTTACTCTCACCCAGTCAAAAACACTGCAGGCTGTTACTCTAACCCAGTCCCAAACACTGCGGGCTGTTACTCTAACCCGGTCCCAAACACTTCAGGCTGTTACTCTAACCCAGTCCCAAACACTGCAGGCTGTTACTCTATCCCAGTCCCAAACACTACAGGCTGTTACTCTAACCCTTTCCCAAACACTGCTGGCTGTTACTCTCACCCAGTCAAAAACAATGCAGGCTGTTACTCTAACCCAGTCCCAAACACTGCAGGCTGTTACTCTAACCCAGTATCAAACACTTCAGGCTGTTACTCTAACCCAGTCCCAAACACTGCAGGCAGTTACTGTAACCCAGTCCCAAACACTGCAGGCTGTTACTCTAACCCAATACCAAATACTGCAGGCTGTTACTCTATCCCTGTCCCAAATACTGCAGGCTGTTACTCTAACCCAATCCCAAAGACAGCAGGCTCTTAGTCTAACCCAGTGTCAAACACTGCTGGCTGCTTCTCTCACCCAGTCCCAAACACTGCTGGCTGTTACTCTCACCCAGTCAAAAACAATGCAGGCTGTTACTCTAACCCAGTCCCAAACACTGCAGGCTGTTACTCTAACCCAGTATCATACACTGCAGGCTGTTACTCTAACCCAGTCCCAAACACTGCAGGCAGTTACTCTAACCCAGTCCCAAACACTGCAGCCTGTTACTCCATCCCAGTCCCAAACCCTGCAGCTTGTTATTCTAACATAGTTGCAAACACAGCATGCTGTTACTCTAACCCAGTTCCCAAACACTGCAGGCTGTTAGTCTAACCCAGTCCCAAACACTGCTGGCTGTTACTCTAACCCAGTCCCAAACACTGCAGGCTGTTACTCTAACCCAGTCCCAAACACTGCTGGCTGTTACTCTCACCCAGTCCCAAACAATGCAGGCTGTTACTCTAACCCAGTCCCAAACACTGCGGGCTGTTACTCTAACACAGTCCCAAACACTGCAGGCTGTTACTCTAACCCAATCCCCAACACTGCAGGCTGTTACTCTCACCCTGTGCCAAACACTGCATGTTGGTAATCTAAAACAGTTCCCAACACTGGAAGGCCGTTACTCTAACCCAGTCCCAAACACTGCAGGATGTTACTCTAACCCAATGCCAAATACTGCAGGCTGTTAGTCTAACCCAGTCTCAAACACTGCAGGCTGTTACTCTCACCCAGTCCCAAACACTGCTGGCTGTTACTCTAACCCAATGCCAAACACTGCAGGTTGTTACTCTAACCCAGTCCCAAACACTTCAGGCTGTTCCTCCAACCCAGTCCCAAACACTGGAGGCTGTTACTCATACGCAAACCCAAACACTGCAGGCTGTTACTCTAACCGAGTCTCAAACACTGCAGGCTGTTACTCTAACCAAGTCACAAACACTGCAGTCTGTTACTCTAACCACCTCCCAAATACTGCAGGCTGTTACTCTAAACAATTCCCAAACACTGCAGGCCCTTACTCTAACCCAATGCCAAACACTGCAGGCTGTTACTCTAACCCAGTCCCAAACACTGCAGGCTGTTACTCTATCCATGTCCGAAACACTGCAGACTGTTACACTAACCGATTCCCAAAGACTTCAGGCTGTTCTTCTAGCCCAGTCCCAAACAATGCAGGATGTAACTCTAACCCAGTTCCAAACACTGCAGGCTCTTACTCTAACGCAGTCCCAATCTCTGCAGGCTGTTACTCTAACCCAGTCCCAAACCTGCAGGCTCTTACTCTAACCCAGTACCAAACAATGCATGCTGTTACTCTAACCCTGTGTCAAACACTGCAGGCTGTTACTCTAACCCATTCCCAAACACTGCAGGCTCTTACTCTAACCCAGTGCCGAACACTGCAGGATGTTACTCTAACCCAGTCCCAAACACTGCAGGCTGTTACTCTAACCCAGTATCAAACACTACAGGCTGTTACTCTAACCCAGTCCCAAACACTGCAGGCAGTTACTCTAAACCAGTCCCAAACACTGCAGCCTGTTACACCATCCCAGTCCCAAACACTGCAGCCTGTTACTCTAAACCAGTTGCAAACACTGCATGCTGTTACTCTAACCCAGTTCCCAAACACTGCAGGCTCTTACTCTAACCCAGTCCCAAACACTGCTGGCTGTAACTCTAACACAGTCCCAAACACTGCAGGCTGTTACTCTAACCCAGTCCCAAAAACTGCTGGCTGTTACTCTCACCCAGTCCCAAACAATGCAGGCTGTTACTCTAACCCAGTCCCAAACACTGCGGGCTGTTACTCTAACCCAGTCCCAAACACTGCAGGCTGTTACTCTAACCCAGTCCCAAACACTGCAAGCTGTTACTCTAACCCAGTGCCACACAATGCATGTTGGTAATCTAACACAGTTCCCAACACTGGAAGGCCGTTACTCTAACGCAGTCCCAAACACTGCAGGCTCTTACTCTAACCCATTCCCAAAAACTGCAGGCAGTTACTCGAACCCAGTCCCATACACTGAAGGCTGTTACTCTAACCCAATCCCAAAAACAGCAGGCTGTCACTCTGACCCAGTGTCAAACCCTGCAGGCTGTTACTCTATCCCAGTCCCAAAAACTACAGGCTGTTACTCTAACCCAGACCCAAACACTGACGGCTGTTACTCTAACGCAAACCCAAACACTGCAGGCTGTCGCTCTAACGCAGTCTCAAACACTGCAGGCTGTTACTCTAACCCAGTCCCAAACACTGCAGGCTGTTACTAATACGCAAACCCAAACACTGCAGGCTGTAACTCTAACCAAGTCCCAAACACTGCAGTCTGTTACTCTAACAACCTCCCAAATACTGCAGGCTGTTACTCTAACCCATTCCCAAACACTGCAGTCTCTTACTCTAACCCAATGCCAAACACTGCAGGCTGTTACTCTAACCCAGTCCCAAACACGGCAGGTTGTTACTCTATCCATGTACGAAACACTGCAGACTGTTACACTAACCGATTCCCAAACACTTCAGGCTGTTCCTCTAGCCCAGTCGCAAACAATGCAGGATGTTACTCTAACCCAGTTCCAAACACGGCAGGCTCTTACTCTAACAAACTCGGAAAAACTGCAGGCAGTTACTCGAACCCAGTCCCAAACACTGAAGGCTGTTACTCTAACCCAAACCCAAAAAATGCAGGCTGTCACTCTGACCCAGTGTTAAACCCTGCAGGCTGTTACTCTATCCCAATACCAAACACTACAGGCTGTTACTCTAACCCAGACCCAAACACTGACGGCTGTTACTCTAACGCAAATCCAAACACTGCAGACTGTCGCTCTAACGCAGTCTCAAACACTGCAGGCTTTTACTGAAACCCAGTCCCAAACACTGTAGGCTGTTACTCATACGCAAACCCAAACACTGCAGGCTGTTACTCTAACCGAGTCTCAAACACTGCAGGCTGTTACTCTAACCAAGTCCCAAACACTGCAGTCTGTTACTCTAACCACCTCCCAAATACTGCAGGCTGTTACTCTAAACCATTCCCAAACACTGCAGACTCTTACTCTAACCCAATGCCAAACACTGCAGGCTGTTACTCTAACCCAGTCCCAAACACTGCAGGCTGTTACTCTATCCATGTCCGAAACACTGCAGACTGTTACACTAACCGATTCCCAACGACTTCAGGCTGTTCTTCAAGCCCAGTCCCAAACAATGCGGGATGTTACTCTAACCCAGTTCCAAACACTGCAGGCTCTTACTCTAACGCAGTCGCAATCTCTGCAGGCAGTTACTCTAACACAGTCCCAAACCTGCAGGCTCTTACTCTAACCCAGTACCAAACAATGCATGCTATTACTCTAACCCTGTGTCAAACAATGCAGGCTGTTACTCTAACCCCTTCCCAAACACTGCAGGCTGTTACTCTAACCCAGTGCCGAACACTGCAGGCTGTTACTCTAACCCAGTGCCGAACACTGCAGGCTGTTACTCTAACCCAGTCCCAAACACTGCAGCCTGTGACTCTAACCCAGTATCAAACACTGCAGGCTGTTGCTCTAACCCAGTCCCAAACACTGCAGGCAGTAACTCTAACCCAGTCGCAAACACTGCAGCCTGTTACTCCATCCCAGTCCCAAACACTGCAGCCTGTTACCCTAAACCAGTTGCAAACACTGCATGCTGTTACTCAAACCCAGTTCCCAAACACTGCAGGCTCTTACTCTAACCCAGTCCCAAACACTGCTGGCTGTAACTCTAACCAAGTCCCAAACACTGCAGGCTGTTACTCTAACCCAGTCCCAAAAACTGCTGGCTGTTACTCTCACCCAGTCCCAAACAATGCAGGCTGTTACTCTAACCCAGTCCCAAACACTGCGGGCTGTTACTCTAACCCAGTCCCAAACACTGCGGGCTGTTACTCTAACCGAGTCTCAAACACTGCAGGCTGTTACTCTAACCAAGTCACAAACACTGCAGTCTGTTACTCTAACCACCTCCCAAATACTGCAGGCTGTTACTCTAAACCATTCCCAAACACTGCAGGCCCTTACTCTAACCCAATGCCAAACACTGCAGGCTGTTACTCTAACCCAGTCCCAAACACTGCAGGCTGTTACTCTATCCATGTCCGAAACACTGCAGACTGTTACACTAACCGATTCCCAAAGACTTCAGGCTGTTCTTCTAGCCCAGTCCCAAACAATGCAGGATGTAACTCTAACCCAGTTCCAAACACTGCAGGCTCTTACTCTAACGCAGTCCCAATCTCTGCAGGCTGTTACTCTAACCCAGTCCCAAACCTGCAGGCTCTTACTCTAACCCAGTACCAAACAATGCATGCTGTTACTCTAACCCTGTGTCAAACACTGCAGGCTGTTACTCTAACCCATTCCCAAACACTGCAGGCTCTTACTCTAACCCAGTGCCGAACACTGCAGGATGTTACTCTAACCCAGTCCCAAACACTGCAGGCTGTTACTCTAACCCAGTATCAAACACTACAGGCTGTTACTCTAACCCAGTCCCAAACACTGCAGGCAGTTACTCTAACCCAGTCCCAAACACTGCAGCCTGTTACACCATCCCAGTCCCAAACACTGCAGCCTGTTACTCTAAACCAGTTGCAAACACTGCATGCTGTTACTCTAACCCAGTTCCCAAACACTGCAGGCTCTTACTCTAACCCAGTCCCAAACACTGCTGGCTGTAACTCTAACACAGTCCCAAACACTGCAGGCTGTTACTCTAACCCAGTCCCAAAAACTGCTGGCTGTTACTCTCACCCAGTCCCAAACAATGCAGGCTGTTACTCTAACCCAGTCCCAAACACTGCGGGCTGTTACTCTAACCCAGTCCCAAACACTGCAGGCTGTTACTCTAACCCAGTCCCAAACACTGCAAGCTGTTACTCTAACCCAGTGCCACACAATGCATGTTGGTAATCTAACACAGTTCCCAACACTGGAAGGCCGTTACTCTAACGCAGTCCCAAACACTGCAGGCTCTTACTCTAACCCATTCCCAAAAACTGCAGGCAGTTACTCGAACCCAGTCCCATACACTGAAGGCTGTTACTCTAACCCAATCCCAAAAACAGCAGGCTGTCACTCTGACCCAGTGTCAAACCCTGCAGGCTGTTACTCTATCCCAGTCCCAAAAACTACAGGCTGTTACTCTAACCGAGACCCAAACACTGACGGCTGTTACTCTAACGCAAACCCAAACACTGCAGGCTGTCGCTCTAACGCAGTCTCAAACACTGCAGGCTGTTACTCTAACCCAGTCCCAAACACTGCAGGCTGTTACTAATACGCAAACCCAAACACTGCAGGCTGTAACTCTAACCAAGTCCCAAACACTGCAGTCTGTTACTCTAACAACCTCCCAAATACTGCAGGCTGTTACTCTAACCCATTCCCAAACACTGCAGTCTCTTACTCTAACCCAATGCCAAACACTGCAGGCTGTTACTCTAACCCAGTCCCAAACACGGCAGGTTGTTACTCTATCCATGTACGAAACACTGCAGACTGTTACACTAACCGATTCCCAAACACTGCAGGCTGTTCCTCTAGCCCAGTCGCAAACAATGCAGGATGTTACTCTAACCCAGTTCCAAACACGGCAGGCTCTTACTCTAACAAACTCGGAAAAACTGCAGGCAGTTACTCGAACCCAGTCCCAAACACTGAAGGCTGTTACTCTAACCCAAACCCAAAAAATGCAGGCTGTCACTCTGACCCAGTGTTAAACCCTGCAGGCTGTTACTCTATCCCAATACCAAACACTACAGGCTGTTACTCTAACCCAGACCCAAACACTGACGGCTGTTACTCTAACGCAAATCCAAACACTGCAGACTGTCGCTCTAACGCAGTCTCAAACACTGCAGGCTTTTACTGAAACCCAGTCCCAAACACTGTAGGCTGTTACTCATACGCAAACCCAAACACTGCAGGCTGTTACTCTAACCGAGTCTCAAACACTGCAGGCTGTTACTCTAACCAAGTCCCAAACACTGCAGTCTGTTACTCTAACCACCTCCCAAATACTGCAGGCTGTTACTCTAAACCATTCCCAAACACTGCAGACTCTTACTCTAACCCAATGCCAAACACTGCAGGCTGTTACTCTAACCCAGTCCCAAACACTGCAGGCTGTTACTCTATCCATGTCCGAAACACTGCAGACTGTTACACTAACCGATTCCCAACCACTTAAGGCTGTTCTTCAAGCCCAGTCCCAAACAATGCGGGATGTTACTCTAACCCAGTTCCAAACACTGCAGGCTCTTACTCTAACGCAGTCGCAATCTCTGCAGGCAGTTACTCTAACACAGTCCCAAACCTGCAGGCTCTTACTCTAACCCAGTACCAAACAATGCATGCTATTACTCTAACCCTGTGTCAAACACTGCAGGCTGTTACTCTAACCCCTTCCCAAACACTGCAGGCTGTTACTCTAACCCAGTGCCGAACACTGCAGGCTGTTACTCTAACCCAGTGCCGAACACTGCAGGCTGTTACTCTAACCCAGTCCCAAACACTGCAGCCTGTTACTCTAACCCAGTATCAAACACTGCAGGCTGTTGCTCTAACCCAGTCCCAAACACTGCAGGCAGTTACTCTAACCCAGTCGCAAACACTGCAGCCTGTTACTCCATCCCAGTCCCAAACACTGCAGCCTGTTACCCTAAACCAGTTGCAAACACTGCATGCTGTTACTCAAACCCAGTTCCCAAACACTGCAGGCTCGTACTCTAACCCAGTCCCAAACACTGCTGGCTGTAACTCTAACCAAGTCCCAAACACTGCAGGCTGTTACTCTAACCCAGTCCCAAAAACTGCTGGCTGTTACTCTCACCCAGTCCCAAACAATGCAGGCTGTTACTCTAACCCAGTCCCAAACACTGCGGGCTGTTACTCTAACCCAGACCCAAACACTGCGGGCTGTTACTCTAACCGAGTCTCAAACACTGCAGGCTGTTACTCTAACCAAGTCACAAACACTGCAGTCTGTTACTCTAACCACCTCCCAAATACTGCAGGCTGTTACTCTAATCCATTCCCAAACACTGCAGGCCCTTACTCTAACCCAATGCCAAACACTGCAGGCTGTTACTCTAACCCAGTCCCAAACACTGCAGGCTGTTACTCTATCCATGTCCGAAACACTGCAGACTGTTACACTAACCGATTCCCAAAGACTTCAGGCTGTTCTTCTAGCCCAGTCCCAAACAATGCAGGATGTAACTCTAACCCAGTTCCAAACACTGCAGGCTCTTACTCTAACGCAGTCCCAATCTCTGCAGGCTGTTACTCTAACCCAGTCCCAAACCTGCAGGCTCTTACTCTAACCCAGTACCAAACAATGCATGCTGTTACTCTAACCCTGTGTCAAACACTGCAGGCTGTTACTCTAACCCATTCCCAAACACTGCAGGCTCTTACTCTAACCCAGTGCCGAACACTGCAGGATGTTACTCTAACCCAGTCCCAAACACTGCAGGCTGTTACTCTAACCCAGTATCAAACACTACAGGCTGTTACTCTAACCCAGTCCCAAACACTGCAGGCAGTTACTCTAAACCAGTCCCAAACACTGCAGCCTGTTACACCATCCCAGTCCCAAACACTGCAGCCTGTTACTCTAAACCAGTTGCAAACACTGCATGCTGTTACTCTAACCCAGTTCCCAAACACTGCAGGCTCTTACTCTAACCCAGTCCCAAACACTGCTGGCTGTAACTCTAACACAGTCCCAAACACTGCAGGCTGTTACTCTAACCCAGTCCCAAAAACTGCTGGCTGTTACTCTCACCCAGTCCCAAACAATGCAGGCTGTTACTCTAACCCAGTCCCAAACACTGCGGGCTGTTACTCTAACCCAGTCCCAAACACTGCAGGCTGTTACTCTAACCCAGTCCCAAACACTGCAAGCTGTTACTCTAACCCAGTGCCACACAATGCATGTTGGTAATCTAACACAGTTCCCAACACTGGAAGGCCGTTACTCTAACGCAGTCCCAAACACTGCAGGCTCTTACTCTAACCCATTCCCAAAAACTGCAGGCAGTTACTCGAACCCAGTCCCATACACTGAAGGCTGTTACTCTAACCCAATCCCAAAAACAGCAGGCTGTCACTCTGACCCAGTGTCAAACCCTGCAGGCTGTTACTCTATCCCAGTCCCAAAAACTACAGGCTGTTACTCTAACCCAGACCCAAACACTGACGGCTGTTACTCTAACGCAAATCCAAACACTGCAGACTGTCGCTCTAACGCAGTCTCAAACACTGCAGGCTTTTACTGAAACCCAGTCCCAAACACTGTAGGCTGTTACTCATACGCAAACCCAAACACTGCAGGCTGTTACTCTAACCGAGTCTCAAACACTGCAGGCTGTTACTCTAACCAAGTCCCAAACACTGCAGTCTGTTACTCTAACCACCTCCAAAATACTGCAGGCTGTTACTCTAAACCATTCCCAAACACTGCAGACTCTTACTCTAACCCAATGCCAAACACTGCAGGCTGTTACTCTAACCCAGTCCCAAACACTGCAGGCTGTTACTCTATCCATGTCCGAAACACTGCAGACTGTTACACTAACCGATTCCCAACCACTTAAGGCTGTTCTTCAAGCCCAGTCCCAAACAATGCGGGATGTTACTCTAACCCAGTTCCAAACACTGCAGGCTCTTACTCTAACGCAGTCGCAATCTCTGCAGGCAGTTACTCTAACACAGTCCCAAACCTGCAGGCTCTTACTCTAACCCAGTACCAAACAATGCATGCTATTACTCTAACCCTGTGTCAAACACTGCAGGCTGTTACTCTAACCCCTTCCCAAACACTGCAGGCTGTTACTCTAACCCAGTGCCGAACACTGCAGGCTGTTACTCTAACCCAGTGCCGAACACTGCAGGCTGTTACTCTAACCCAGTCCCAAACACTGCAGCCTGTTACTCTAACCCAGTATCAAACACTGCAGGCTGTTGCTCTAACCCAGTCCCAAACACTGCAGGCAGTTACTCTAACCCAGTCGCAAACACTGCAGCCTGTTACTCCATCCCAGTCCCAAACACTGCAGCCTGTTACCCTAAACCAGTTGCAAACACTGCATGCTGTTACTCAAACCCAGTTCCCAAACACTGCAGGCTCGTACTCTAACCCAGTCCCAAACACTGCTGGCTGTAACTCTAACCAAGTCCCAAACACTGCAGGCTGTTACTCTAACCCAGTCCCAAAAACTGCTGGCTGTTACTCTCACCCAGTCCCAAACAATGCAGGCTGTTACTCTAACCCAGTCCCAAACACTGCGGGCTGTTACTCTAACCCAGACCCAAACACTGCGGGCTGTTACTCTAACCGAGTCTCAAACACTGCAGGCTGTTACTCTAACCAAGTCACAAACACTGCAGTCTGTTACTCTAACCACCTCCCAAATACTGCAGGCTGTTACTCTAATCCATTCCCAAACACTGCAGGCCCTTACTCTAACCCAATGCCAAACACTGCAGGCTGTTACTCTAACCCAGTCCCAAACACTGCAGGCTGTTACTCTATCCATGTCCGAAACACTGCAGACTGTTACACTAACCGATTCCCAAAGACTTCAGGCTGTTCTTCTAGCCCAGTCCCAAACAATGCAGGATGTAACTCTAACCCAGTTCCAAACACTGCAGGCTCTTACTCTAACGCAGTCCCAATCTCTGCAGGCTGTTACTCTAACCCAGTCCCAAACCTGCAGGCTCTTACTCTAACCCAGTACCAAACAATGCATGCTGTTACTCTAACCCTGTGTCAAACACTGCAGGCTGTTACTCTAACCCATTCCCAAACACTGCAGGCTCTTACTCTAACCCAGTGCCGAACACTGCAGGATGTTACTCTAACCCAGTCCCAAACACTGCAGGCTGTTACTCTAACCCAGTATCAAACACTACAGGCTGTTACTCTAACCCAGTCCCAAACACTGCAGGCAGTTACTCTAAACCAGTCCCAAACACTGCAGCCTGTTACACCATCCCAGTCCCAAACACTGCAGCCTGTTACTCTAAACCAGTTGCAAACACTGCATGCTGTTACTCTAACCCAGTTCCCAAACACTGCAGGCTCTTACTCTAACCCAGTCCCAAACACTGCTGGCTGTAACTCTAACACAGTCCCAAACACTGCAGGCTGTTACTCTAACCCAGTCCCAAAAACTGCTGGCTGTTACTCTCACCCAGTCCCAAACAATGCAGGCTGTTACTCTAACCCAGTCCCAAACACTGCGGGCTGTTACTCTAACCCAGTCCCAAACACTGCAGGCTGTTACTCTAACCCAGTCCCAAACACTGCAAGCTGTTACTCTAACCCAGTGCCACACAATGCATGTTGGTAATCTAACACAGTTCCCAACACTGGAAGGCCGTTACTCTAACGCAGTCCCAAACACTGCAGGCTCTTACTCTAACCCATTCCCAAAAACTGCAGGCAGTTACTCGAACCCAGTCCCATACACTGAAGGCTGTTACTCTAACCCAATCCCAAAAACAGCAGGCTGTCACTCTGACCCAGTGTCAAACCCTGCAGGCTGTTACTCTATCCCAGTCCCAAAAACTACAGGCTGTTACTCTAACCCAGACCCAAACACTGACGGCTGTTACTCTAACGCAAACCCAAACACTGCAGGCTGTCGCTCTAACGCAGTCTCAAACACTGCAGGCTGTTACTCTAACCCAGTCCCAAACACTGCAGGCTGTTACTAATACGCAAACCCAAACACTGCAGGCTGTAACTCTAACCAAGTCCCAAACACTGCAGTCTGTTACTCTAACCAAGTCCCAAACACTGCAGTCTGTTACTCTAACCACCTCCCAAATACTGCAGGCTGTTACTCTAAACCATTCCCAAACACTGCAGACTCTTACTCTAACCCAATGCCAAACACTGCAGGCTGTTACTCTAACCCAGTCCCAAACACTGCAGGCTGTTACTCTATCCATGTCCGAAACACTGCAGACTGTTACACTTACCGATTCCCAACCACTTCAGGCTGTTCTTCAAGCCCAGTCCCAAACAATGCGGGATGTTACTCTAACCCAGTTCCAAACACTGCAGGCTCTGACTCTAACGCAGTCGCAATCTCTGCAGGCAGTTACTCTAACACAGTCCCAAACCTGCAGGCTCTTACTCTAACCCAGTACCAAACAATGCATGCTATTACTCTAACCCTGTGTCAAACACTGCAGGCTGTTACTCTAACCCCTTCCCAAACACTGCAGGCTGTTACTCTAACCCAGTGCCGAACACTGCAGGCTGTTACTCTAACCCAGTGCCGAACACTGCAGGCTGTTACTCTAACCCAGTCCCAAACACTGCAGCCTGTTACTCTAACCCAGTATCAAACACTGCAGGCTGTTGCTCTAACCCAGTCCCAAACACTGCAGGCAGTTACTCTAACCCAGTCGCAAACACTGCAGCCTGTTACTCCATCCCAGTCCCAAACACTGCAGCCTGTTACCCTAAACCAGTTGCAAACACTGCATGCTGTTACTCAAACCCAGTTCCCAAACACTGCAGGCTCTTACTCTAACCCAGTCCCAAACACTGCTGGCTGTAACTCTAACCAAGTCCCAAACACTGCAGGCTCTTACTCTAACCCAGTCCCAAACACTGCTGGCTGTAACTCTAACCAAGTCCCAAACACTGCAGGCTGTTACTCTAACCCAGTCCCAAAAACTGCTCGCTGTTACTCTCACCCAGTCCCAAACAATGCAGGCTGTTACTCTAACCCAGTCCCAAACACTGCGGGCTGTTACTCTAACCCAGTCCCAAACACTGCGGGCTGTTACTCTAACCCAGTCCCAAACACTGCAGGCTGTTACACTAACCCAGTCCCAAACACTGCAGGCTGTTACTCTAACCCAGTGCCACACAATGCATGTTGGTAATCTAACACAGTTCCCAACACTGGAAGGCCGTTACTCTAACCCAGTCCCAAACACTGCAGGCTCTTACTCTAACCCACTCCCAAAAACTGCAGGCAGTTACTCGAACCCAGTCCCATACACTGAAGGCTGTTACTCTAACCCAATCCCAAAAACAGCAGGCTGTCACTCTGACCCAGTGTCAAACCATGCAGTCTGTTACTCTATCCCAGTCCCAAACACTACAGGCTGTTACTCTAACCCAGACCCAAACACTGACGGCTGTTACTCTAACGCAAACCCAAACACTGCAGGCTGTCGCTCTAACGCATTCTCAAACACTGCAGGCTGTTACTCTAACCCAGTCCCAAACACTGCAGGCAGTTACTAATACGCAAACCCAAACACTGCTGGCTGTAACTCTAACCAAGTCCCAAACACTGCAGTCTGTTACTCTAACAACCTCCCAAATACTGCAGGCTGTTACTCTAACCCATTCCCAAACACTGCAGGCTCTTACTCTAACCCAATGCCAAGCACTGCAGACTGTTACTCTAACCCAGTCCCAAACACTGCAGGCTTTTACTCTATCCATGTCCGAAACACTGCAGACTGTTACACTAACCGATTCACAAACACTTCAGGCTGTTCTTCTAGCCCAGCCCCAAACAATGCAGGATGTTACTCTAACCCAGTTCCAAACACTGCAGGCTCTTACTCTAACGCAGTCCCAATCTCTGCAGGCTGTTACTCTAACCCAGTCCCAAACGTTGCAGGCTCTTACTCTAACCCAGTACCAAACAATGCATGCTGTTACTCTAACCCTGTGTCAAACACTGCAGACTGTTACTCTAACCCATTCCCAAACACTGCAGGCTCTTACTCTAACCCAGTGCCGAACACTGCAGGATGTTACTCTAACCCAGTCCCAAACACTGCAGGCTGTTACTCTAACCCAGTATCAAACACTGCAGGCTGTTACTCTAACCCAGTCCCAAACACTGCAGGCAGTTACTCTAACCCAGTCCCAAACACTGCAGCCTGTTACTCCATCCCAGTCCCAAGCACTGCAGCTTGTTATTCTAACCCAGTTGCAAACACTGCATGCTGTTACTCTAACCCAGTTCCCAAACACTGCAGGCTCTTACTCTAACCCAGTCCCAAACTCTGCTGGCTGTTACTCTAACCCAGTCCCAAACACTGCAGGCTGTTTCTCTAACCCAGTCCCAAACACTGCTGGCTGTTACTCTCACCCAGTCCCAAACAATGCAGGCTGTTACTCTAACCCAGTCACAAACACTGCGGGCTGTTACTCTAACCCAGTCCCAAACACTGCAGGCTGTTACTCTAACCCAATCCCAAACACTGCAGGCTGTTACTCTAACCCTGTGCCAAACACTGCATGTTGGTAATCTAACACAGTTCCCAACACTGGAAGGCCATTACTCTAACCCAGTCCCAAACACTGCCGGCTCTTACTCTAACCCACTCGGAAAAACTGCAGGCAGTTACTCGAACCCAGTCCCAAACACTGAAGGCTGTTACTCTAACCCAAACCCAAAAACTGCAGGCTGTTACTCTGACCCAGTGTCAAACCCGGCAGGCTGTTACTCTATCCCAGTCCCAAACACTACAGGCTGTTACTCTAATCCAGACCCAAACACTGACGGCTGTTACTCTAAAGCAAACCCAAACACTGCAGGCTGTCGCTCTAACGCAGACTCAAACAATGCAGGCTTTTACTGTAACCCAGTCCCAAACACTGTAGGCTGTTACTCATACGCAAACCCAAACACTGCAGGCTGTTACTCTAACCGAGTCTCAAACACTGCAGGCTGTTATTCTAACCAAGTCCCAAACACTGCAGTCTGTTACTCTAACCACCTCTCAAATACTGCAGGCTGTTACTCTAACCCATTCCCAAACACTGCAGGCTCTTACTCTAAAACAATGCCAAACACTGCAGGCTGTTACTCTAACCCAGTCCCAAACACTGCAGCCTGTTACTCCATCCCAGTACCAAACACTGCAGCCTGTTACTCTAACCCAGTTGCAAACACTGCAGGCTGTTACTCTAACCAAGTCCCAAACACTGCAGTCTGTTACTCTAACCACCTCCCAAATACTGCAGGCTGTTACTCAAACCCATTCCCAAACACTGCAGGCTCTTACTCTAACACAATGCCAAACACTGCAGGCTGTTACTCTAACCCAGTCCCAAACACTGCTGGCTGTTACTCTCACCCAGTCCCAAACAATGCAGGCTGTTACTCTAACCCAGTCCCAAACACTGCGGGCTGTTACTCTAACTCAGTCCCAAACACTGCAGGCTGTTACTCTAACCCAATCCCAAACACTGCAGGCTGTTACTCTAACCCTGTGCCAAACACTGCATGTTGGTAATCTAACACAGTTCCCAACACTGGAAGGCCATTACTCTAACCCAGTCCCAAACACTGCCGGCTCTTACTCTAACCCACTCGGAAAAACTGCAGGCAGTTACTCGAACCCAGTCCCAAACACTGAAGGCTGTTACTCTATCCCAAACCCAAAAACTGCAGGCTGTTACTCTGACCCAGTGTCAAACCCGGCAGGCTGTTACTCTATCCCAGTCCCAAACACTACAGGCTGTTACTCTAATCCAGACCCAAACACTGACGGCCGTTACTCGAAAGCAAACCCAAACACTGCAGGCTGTCGCTCTAACGCAGACTCAAACAATGCAGGCTTTAACTGTAACCCAGTCCCAAACACTGTAGGCTGTTACTCATACGCAAACCCAAACACTGCAGGCTGTTATTCTAACCAAGTCCCAAACACTGCAGTCTGTTACTCTAACCACCTCCCAAATACTGCAGGCTGTTACTCTAACCCATTCCCAAACACTGCAGGCTCTTACTCTAAAACAATGCCAAACACTGCAGGCTGTTACTCTAACCCAGTCCCAAACACTGCAGCCTGTTACTCCATCCCAGTACCAAACACTGCAGCCTGTTACTCTAACCCAGTTGCAAACACTGCAGGCTGTTACTCTAACCAAGTCCCAAACACTGCAGTCTGTTACTCTAACCACCTCCCAAATACTGCAGGCTGTTACTCTAACCCATTCCCAAACACTGCAGGCTCTTACTCTAACCCAATGCCAAACACTGCAGGCTGTTACTCTAACCCAGTCCCAAACACTGCAGGCTGTTACTCTATCCATGTCCGAAACACTGCAGTCTGTTACACTAACCCATTCCCAAACACTTCAGGCTGTTCTTCTAGCCCAGTCCCAAACAATGCAGGATGTTACTCTAACCCAGTTCCAAACACTGCAGGCTCTTACTCTAATGCAGTCCCAATCTCTGCAGGCTGTTACTTTAACCCAGTCCCAAACACTGCAGGCTCTTACTCTAACCCAGTACCAAACAATACATGCTGTTACTCTAACACTGTGTCAAACACTGCAGGCTGTTACTCTAACCCACTCTCAAACACTGCAGGCTGTTACTCTAACCCAGTGCCGAACACTGCAGGCAGTTACTCTAACCCAGTCCCAAACACTGCAGCCTGTTACTCCATCCCAGTCCCAAACACTGCAGCCTGTTACTCTAACCCAGTTGCAAACACTGCATGCTGTTACTCTAACCAAGATCCCAAACACTGCAGGCTTTCACTCTAACCCAGTCCCAACCACTTCAGGCTGTTACTCTAACCCACTATCAAACACTGCAGGCTGTTACTCTAACCATGTCCCAAACACAACAGGCTGTTACTCTAACCCAGTGACAAACAATGCAGCCTATTACTCTAACCCAGTGTCAAACACTGCGGGCTGTTACTCTAACCCCCAGTCCCAAACACTGCAAATCAATCCCAAACACTGCAGGCTGTTACTCTAACACAATCCCAAACACTACAGGCTGTTACTCTAACCCAGTCCCAAACACTGCAGGCTGTTACTCTAACCAAGTCCTAAACACTGCAGTCTGTTACTCTAACCACCTCCCAAATACTGCAGGCTGTTACTCTAACCATGTCTGAAACACTACAGGCTGTTACTCTATCCCTGTCCCAAATACTGCTGGCTGTTACTCTAACAAAGTGTCAAACACTGCAGGCTTTTACTCTAACCAGTGTCAACACTGCAGGCTGTTACTCTAACCCACTCCCAAAGACTGCAGGCTGTTACTCTAACCCAGTGTCAAACAATGCAGGCTGTTACTCTAACCCAGTACCAAACACTGCAGGCTGTTACTCTAACCCACTCCCAAAGACTGCAGGCTGTTACTCTAACCCAGTGTCAAACAATGCAGGCTGTTACTCTAACCCAGTACCAAACACTGCATGCTGTTACTCTAACCCTGTGTCAACACAGCAGGCTGTTACTCTAACCCACTCCCAAAGACTGCAGGCTGTTACTCTAACCCAGTGTCAAACAATGCAGGCTGTTACTCTAACCCAGTACCAAACACTGCATGCTGTTAGTCTAACCCTGTGTCAAACACTGCAGGCTGTTACTCCAACCCATTCCCAATCACTGCAGGCTGTTACTCTAACCCAGTGCCGAACACTGCAGGCTGTTACTCTAATCCAGTCCCAAACACTGCAGGCTGTTACTCTAACCCAGTATCAAACACTGCAGGCTGTTACTCTAACCCAGTCCCAAACACTGCAGGCAGTTACTCTAACACAGTCCCAAACACTGCAGCCTGTTACTCCATCCCAGTCCCAAACACTGCAGCCTGTTACTCTAACCCAGTTGCAAACACTGCATGCTGTTACTCTAACCCAGTTCCCAAACACTGCAGGCTCTTACTCTAACCCAGTGCCAAACACTGCTGGCTGATACTCTAACCCTGTCCCAAACACTGCTGGCTTTTACTCTCACCCAGTCCCAAACAATGCAGGCTGTTACTCTAACACAGTCCCAAACACTGCGGGCTGTTACTCTAACCCGGTCCCAAACACTGCAGGCTGTTACTCTAACCCAGTCCCAAACACTGCAGGCTGTTACTCTATCCCAGTCCCAAACACTACAGGCTGTTACTCTAACCCAGACCCAAACACTGACGGCTGTTACTCTAACGCAAACCCAAACACTGCAGGCTGTCGCTCTAACGCAGTCTCAAACACTGCAGGCTGTTACTCTAACCCATTCCCACACACTGTAGGCTGTTAATCATACGCAAACCCAAACACTGCAGGCTGTTACTCTAACCGAGTCTCAAACACTGCAGGCTGTTACTCTAACCAAGTCCCAAACACTGCAGTCTGTTACTCTAACCACCTCCCAAATACTGCAGGCTGTTACTCTAACCCATTCCCAAACACTGCAGGCTCTTACTCTAACCCAATGCCAAACAATGCAGGCTGTTACTCTAACCCAGTCCCAAACACTGCAGGCTGTTACTCTATCCATGTCCGAAACACTGCAGACTGTTACACTAACCGATTCCCAAACACTTCAGGCTGTTCTTCTAGCCCAGTCCCAAACAATGCAGGATGTTACTCTAACCCAGTCCCAAACACGGCAGCCTGTTACTCCATCCCAGTCCCAAACACTGCAGCTTGTTATTCTAACCCAGTTGCAAACACTGCATGCTGTTACTCTAACCCAGTCCCAAACACTGCGGGCTGTTACTCTAACCCAGTCCGAAACACTGCAGGCTGTTACTCTAACCCAGTCCCAAACACTGCTGGCTGTTACTCTCACCCAGTCCCAAACAATGCAGGCTGTTACTCTAGTCCAGTCCCAAACACTGCGGGCTGTTACTCTAACCCAGTCCCAAACACTGCAGGCTGTTACTCTAACCCAATCCCAAACACTGCAGGCTGTTACTCTAACCCTGTGCCAAACACTGCATGTTGGTAATCTAACACAGTTCCCAACACTGGAAAGCCGTTACTCTAACCCAGTCCCAAACACTGCAGGCTCTTACTCTAACCCACTCCCAAAAACTGCAGGCAGTTACTCGAACACAGTCCCAAACACTGCAGGCTGTTACTCTAACCCAAACCCAAAAAATGCAGGCTGTCACTATGACCCAGAGTCAAACCCTGCAGGCTGTTACTCTATCCCAGTCCCAAACACTACAGGCTGTTAATCTAACCCGGACCCAAACACTGACGGCTGTTACTCTAACGCAAACCCAAACACTGCAGGCTGTCGCTCTAACGCAGTCTCAAACACTGCAGGCTTTTACTGTAACCCAGTCCCAAACACTGTAGGCTGTTACAAATACGCAAACCCAAACACTGCAGGCTGTTACTCTAACCGAGTCTCAAACACTGCAGGCTGTTACTCTAACCAAGTCCCAAACACAGCAGTCTGTTACTCTAACCACCTCCCAAATACTGCAGGCTGTTACTCTAAAGCATTCCCAAACACTGCAGGCTCTTACTCTAACCCAATCCCAAACACTGCAGGCTGTTACTCTAACCCAGTCCCAAACACTGCAGGCTGTTACTCTATCCATGTCCGAAACACTGCAGACTGTTACAATAACCGATTCCCAAACACTTCAGGATGTTCTTCTAGCCAAGTCCCAAACAATGCAGGAAGTTACTCTCACCAAGTTCCAAACAATGCAGGCTCTTACTCTAACGCAGTCCCAATCTCTGCAGGCTGTTACTCTAACCCAGTCCCAAACCGGCAGGCTCTTACTCTAACCCAGTACCAAACAATGCATGCTGTTACTCTAACCCTGAGTCAAACACGGCAGGCTGTTACTCTAACCCATTCCCAAACACTGCAGGCTGTTACTCTAACCCAGTGCCGAACACTGCAGACTGTTACTCTAACCCAGTCCCAAACACTGAAGGCTCTTACTCTAACCCAGTATCAAACACTGCAGGCTGTTACTCTAACCCAGTCCTAAACACTGCAGCCTGTTATTCCATCCCAGTCCCAAACACTGCAGCCTGTTACTCTAAACCAGTTGCAAACACTGCATGCTGTTACTCTAACCCAGTTCCCAAACACTGCAGACTCTTATTCTAACCCAGTCCCAAACACTGCTGGCTGTAACTCTAACCCAGTCCCAAACACTGCAGGCTGTTACTCTAACCCAGTCCCAAAAACTGCTGGCTGTTCCTCTCACCCAGTCCCAAACAATGCAGGCTGTTACTCTAACCCAGTCCCAAACACTGCGGGCTGTTACTCTAACCCAGTCCCAAACACTGCAGGCTGTTACTCTAACCCAGTCCCAAACACTGCAGGCTGTTACTCTAACCCAGTGCCACACAATGCATGTTGGTAATCTAACACAGTTCCCAACACTGGAAGGCCGTTACTCTAACCCAGGCCCAAACACTGCAGGCTCTTACTCTAACCCACTCCCAAAAACTGCAGGCAGTTACTCGAACCCAGTCCCATACACTGAAGGCTGTTACTCTAACCCAATCCCAAAAACAGCAGGCTGTCACTCTGACCCAGTGTCAAACCCTGCAGGCTGTTACTCTATCCCAGTCCCAAACACTACAGGCTGTTACTCTAACCCAGACCCAAACACTGATGGCTGTTACTCTAACGCAAACCCAAACACTGCAGGCTGTCGCTCTAACGCAGTCTCAAACACTGCAGGCTGTTACTCTAACCCAGTCCCAAACACTGCAGGCTGTTACTAATACGCAAACCCAAACACTGCAGGCTGTAACTCTAACCAAGTCCCAAACACTGCAGTCTGTTACTCTAACCACCTCCCAAATACTGCAGGCTGTTGCTCTAACCCATTCCCAAACACTGCAGGCTCTTACTCTAACCCAATGCCAAACACTGCAGACTGTTACTCTAACCCAGTCCCAAACACTGCAGGCTGTTACTCTATCCAAGTCCGAAACACTGCAGACTGTTACACTAACCGATTCACAAACACTTCAGGCTGTTCTTCTAGCCCAGTCCCAAACAATGCAGGATGTTAATCTAACCTAGTTCCAAACACTGCAGGCTCTTAATCTAACGCAGTTCCAATCTCTGCCCGCTGTTAGTCTAACCCAGTCCCAAACACTGCAGGCTCTTACTCTAACCCAGTACCAAACAATGCATGCTGTTACTCTAACCCTGTGTCAAAAACTGCAGGCTGTTACTCTAACCCATTCCCAAACACTGCAGGCTGTTACTCTAACCCAGTGCCGAACACTGCAGGCTGTTACTCTAACCCAATCCCAAAGACTGCAGGCTGTTACTCTAACCCAGTATCAAACACTGCAGGCTGTTACTCTAACCCAGTCCCAAACACTGCAGGCAGTTACTCTAACCCAGTCCCAAACACTGCAGCCTGTTACTCCATCCCAGTCCCAAGCACTGCAGCTTGTTATTCTAACCCAGTTGCAAACACTGCATGTTGTTACTCTAACCCAGTTCCCAAACACTGCAGGCTCTTACTCTAACCCAGTCCCAAACACTGCTGGCTGTTACTCTAACCCAATCCCAAACACTGCAGGCTGTTACTCTAACCCAGTCCCAAACACTGCTGGCTGTTACTCTCACCCAGTCCCAAACAATGCAGGCTGTTACTCTAACCCAGTCCCAAACACTGCGGGCTGTTACTCTAACCCAGTCCCAAACACTGCAGGCTGTTACTCTAACCCAATCCCAAACACTGCAGGCTGTTACTCTAACCCTTTGCCAAACACTGCATGTTGGTAATCTAACACAGTTCCCAACACTGGAAGGCCGTTACTCTAACCCAGTCCCAAACACTGCAGGCTCTTACTCTAACCCACTCGGAAAAACTGCAGGCAGTTACTCGAACCCAGTCCCAAACACTGCAGGCTGTTACTCTAACCCAATCCCAAAAACTGCAGGCTGTCACTCTGACCCAGTGTCAAACACTACAGGCTGTTACTCTAATCCAGACACAAACACTGACGGCTGTTACTCTAACGCAAACCCAAACACTGCAGCTGTCGCTCTAACGCAGTCTCAAACACTGCAGGCTTTTACTGTAACCCATTCCCAAACACTGTAGGCTGTTACTCATACGCAAACCCAAACACTGCAGGCTGTTACTCTAACCGAGTCTCAAACACTGCAGGCTGTTACTCTAACCAAGTCCCAAACACTGCAGTCTGTTACTCTAACCACATCCCAAATACTGCAGGCTGTTACTCTAACCCATTCCCAAACACTGCAGGCTCTTACTCTAACCCAATGCCAAACACTGCAGGCTGTTACTCTAACCCAGTCCCAAACACTGCAGCCTGTCACTCCATCCCAGTCCCAAACACTGCAGCCTGTTACTCTAACCCGTTTGCAAACACTGCAGGCTGTTACTCTAACCAAGTCCCAAAAAATGCAGTCTGTTACTCTAACCACCTCCCAAATACTGCAGGCTGTTACTCTAACCCATTCCCAAACACTGCAGGCTCTTACTCTAACCCAATGCCAAACAATGCAGTCTGTTACTCTAACCCCGTCCCAAACACTGCAGGCTGTTACTCTATCCATGTCCGAAACACTTCAGTCTGTTACACTAACCGATTCCCAAACACTTCAGGCTGTTCTTCTAGCCCAGTCCCAAACAATGCAGGATGTTACTCTAACACAGTTCCAAACACTGCAGGCTCTTACTCTAACGCAGTCCCAATCTCTGCAGGCTGTTACTCTAACCCAGTCCCAAACACTGCAGGCTCTTACTCTAACCCAGTACCAAACAATGCATGCTGTTACTCTAACCCTGTGTCAAACACTGCAGGCTGTTACTCTAGCCCATTCCCAAACACTGCAGGCTGTTACTCTAACCCAGTCCCAAACACTGCAGGCTGTTACTCTAACCCATTCCCAAACACTGCAGGCTGTTACTCTAACCCAGTTCCGAACACTGCAGGCAGTTACTCTAACCCAGTCCCAAACACTGCAGCCTGTTACTCCATCCCAGTCCCAAACACTGCAGCCTGTTACTCTAACCCAGTTGCAATCACTGCATGCTGTTACTCTAACCAAGTTGCCAAACACTGCAGGCTTTTACTCTAACCCAGTCCCAACCACTTCAGGCTGTTACTCTAACCCAGTGTCAAACACTGCAGGCTGTTACTCTAACCCAGTCCCAAACACAACAGGCTGTTACTCTAACCCAGTCCCAAACAATGCAGCCTATTACTCTAACCCAGTGTCAAACACTGCGGGCTGTTACTCTAACCCGCAGTCCCAAACACTGCAAATCAATCCCAAACACTGCAGGCTGTTACTCTAACCCAATCCCAAACAGTACAGGCTGTTATTCTAACCCAGTCCCAAACACTGCAGGCTGTTACTCTAACCAAGTCCTAAACACTGCAGTCTGTTACTCTAACCAGCTCCCAAATACTGCAGGCTGTTACTCTAACCATGTCCGAAACACTGCAGGCTGTTACTCTATCCCTGTCACAAATACTGCTGGCTGTTACTCTAACAAAGTGTCAAACACTGCAGGCTTTTACTCTAACCGGTGTCAACACTGCAGGCTGTTACTCTAACCCAGTCCCAAAGACTGCAGGCTGTTACTCTAACCCAGTGTCAAACAATGCAGGCTGTTACTCTAACCCAGTACCAAACAATGCATGCTGTTACTCTAACCCTGTGTCAAACACTGCAGGCTGTTACTCTAACCCAGTGCCGAACACTGCAGGCTGTTACTCTAATCCATTCCCAAACACTGCAGGCTCTAACTCTAACCCAGTATCAAACACTGCAGGCTGTTACTCTAACCCAGTCCCAAACACTGCAGGCAGTTACTCTAACACAGTCCCAAACACTGCAGCCTGTTACTCCATCCCAGTCCCAAACACTGCAGCCTGATACTCTAACCCAGTTGCAAACACTGCATGCTGTTACTCTAACCCAGTTCCCAAACACTGCAGGCTCTTACTCTAACCCAGTCCCAAACACTGCTGGCTGATACTCTAACCCTGTCCCAAACACTGCTGGCTGTTACTCTCACCCAGTCCCAAACAATGCAGGCTGTTACTCTAACCCAGTCCCAAACACTGCGGGCTGATACTCTAACCCGGTCCCAAACACTGCAGGCTGTTACTCTATCCATGTCCGAAACACTGCAGACTGTTACACTAACCGATTCCCAAACACTTCAGGCTGTTCTTCTAGCCCAGTCCCAAACAATGCAGGATGTTACTCTAACCCAGTCCCAAACACTGCAGCCTGTTACTCCATCCCAGTCCCAAACACTGCAGCTTGTTATTCTAACCCAGTTGCAAACACTGCATGCTGTTACTCTAACACAGTCCCAAACACTGCGGGCTGTTACTCTAACCCAGTCCGAAGCACTGCAGGCTGTTACTCTAACCCAGTCCCAAACACTGCAAACTGTTACTCTAACCCAGTGCCAAACACTGCAGTTTGGTAATCTAACACATTTCCCAACACTGGAAGGCCGTTACTCTAACCCAGTCAAAAACACTGCAGGCTCTTACTCTAACCCATTCCCAAAAACTGCAGGCAGTTACTCGAACCCAGTCCCAAACACTGCAGGCTGTTACTCTAACCCAACCACAAAAACTGCAGGCTGTCACTCTGACCCAGTGTCAAACCTTGCAGTCTGTTACTCTATCCCAGTCCCAAACACTACAGGCTGTTACACTAACCCAGACCCAAACACTGACGGCAGGTACGCTAACGCAAACCCAAACACTGCAGGCTGTCGCTCTAACGCAGTCTCAAACACTGCAGGCTGTTACTCTTACGCAAACCCAAACACTGCAGGCTGTTACTCTAACCGAGTCTCAAACACTGCAGGCTGTTACCCTAACCAAGTCCCAAACACTACAGTCTGTTACTCTAAACACCTCCCAAATACTGCAGGCTGTTACTCTAACCCATTCCCAAACACTGCAGGCTCTTACTCTAACCCAATGCCAAACACTGCAGGCTGTTACTCTAACCCAGTCCCAAACACTGCAGGCTGTTACTCTATCCATGTCCGAAACACTGCAGACTGTTACACTAACCGATTCCCAAACACTTCAGGCTGTTCTTCTAGCCCAGTCCCAAACAATGCAGGATGTTACTCTAACCCAGTTCCAAGCACTGCAGGCTCTTACTCTAACGCAGTCCCAATCTCTGCAGGCTGTTACTCTAACCCAGTCCCAAACACTGCAGGCTGTTACTCTAACCAAGTCCTAAACACTGCAGTCTGTTACTCTAACCAGCTCCCAAATACTGCAGGCTGTTACTCTAACCATGTCCGAAACACTGCAGGCTGTTACTCTATCCCTGTCACAAATACTGCTGGCTGTTACTCTAACAAAGTGTCAAACACTGCAGGCTTTTACTCTAACCAGTGTCAACACTGCAGGCTGTTACTCTAACCCAGTCCCAAAGACTGCAGGCTGTTACTCTAACCCAGTGTCAAACAATGCAGGCTGTTACTCTAACCCAGTACCAAACAATGCATGCTGTTACTCTAACCCTGTGTCAAACACTGCAGGCTGTTACTCTAACCCATTCCCAAACACTGCAGGCTGTTACTCTAACCCAGTGCCGAACACTGCAGGCTGTTACTCTAATCCAGTCCCAAACACTGCAGGCTGTTACTCTAACCCAGTATCAAACACTGCAGGCTGTTACTCTAACCCAGTCCCAAACACTGCAGGCAGTTACTCTAACACAGTCCCAAACACTGCAGCCTGTTACTCCATCCCAGTCCCAAACACTGCAGCCTGTTACTCTAACCCAGTTGCAAACACTGCAGGCTCTTACTCTAACCCAGTCCCAAACACTGCTGGCTGATACTCTAACCCTGTCCCAAACACTGCTGGCTGTTACTCTCACCCAGTCCCAAACAATGCAGGCTGTTACTCTAACCCAGTCCCAAACACTGCGGGCTGTTACTCTAACCCGGTCCCAAACACTGCAGGCTGTTACTCTAACCCAGTCCCAAACACTGCAGGCTGTTACTCTATCCATGTCCGAAACACTGCAGACTGTTACACTAACCGATTCCCAAACACTTCAGGCTGTTCTTCTAGCCCAGTCCCAAACAATGCAGGATGTTACTCTAACCCAGTCCCAAACACTGCAGCCTGTTACTCCATCCCAGTCCCAAACACTGCAGCTTGTTATTCTAACCCAGTTGCAAACACTGCATGCTGTTACTCTAACACAGTCCCAAACACTGCGGGCTGTTACTCTAACCCAGTCCGAAACACTGCAGGCTGTTACTCTAACCCAGTCCCAAACACTGCAAACTGTTACTCTAACCCAGTGCCAAACACTGCAGTTTGGTAATCTAACACATTTCCCAACACTGGAAGGCCGTTACTCTAACCCAGTCAAAAACACTGCAGGCTCTTACTCTAACCCATTCCCAAAAACTGCAGGCAGTTACTCGAACCCAGTCCCAAACACTGCAGGCTGTTACTCTAACCCAACCACAAAAACTGCAGGCTGTTACTCTAACCCAATCACAAAAACTGCAGGCTGTCACTCTGACCCAGTGTCAAACCTTGCAGTCTGTTACTCTATCCCAGTCCCAAACACTACAGGCTGTTACACTAACCCAGACCCAAACACTGACGGCAGGTACTCTAACGCAGTCTCAAACACTGCAGGCTGTTACTCTTACGCAAACCCAAACACTGCAGGCTGTTACTCTAACCGAGTCTCAAACACTGCAGGCTGTTACCCTAACCAAGTCCCAAACACTGCAGTCTGTTACTCTAAACACCTCCCAAATACTGCAGGCTGTTACTCTAACCCATTCCCAAACACTGCAGGCTCTTACTCTCACCCAGTCCCAAACAATGCAGGCTGTTACTCTAACCCAGTCCCAAACACTGCGGGCTGTTACTCTAACCCGGTCCCAAACACTGCAGGCTGTTACTCTAACCCAGTCCCAAACACTGCAGGCTGTTACTCTATCCATGTCCGAAACACTGCAGACTGTTACACTAACCGATTCCCAAACACTTCAGGCTGTTCTTCTAGCCCAGTCCCAAACAATGCAGGATGTTACTCTAACCCAGTCCCAAACACTGCAGCCTGTTACTCCATCCCAGTCCCAAACACTGCAGCTTGTTATTCTAACCCAGTTGCAAACACTGCATGCTGTTACTCTAACACAGTCCCAAACACTGCGGGCTGTTACTCTAACCCAGTCCGAAACACTGCAGGCTGTTACTCTAACCCAGTCCCAAACACTGCAAACTGTTACTCTAACCCAGTGCCAAACACTGCAGTTTGGTAATCTAACACATTTCCCAACACTGGAAGGCCGTTACTCTAACCCAGTCAAAAACACTGCAGGCTCTTACTCTAACCCATTCCCAAAAACTGCAGGCAGTTACTCGAACCCAGTCCCAAACACTGCAGGCTGTTACTCTAACCCAACCACAAAAACTGCAGGCTGTTACTCTAACCCAATCACAAAAACTGCAGGCTGTCACTCTGACCCAGTGTCAAACCCTGCAGGCTGTTACTCTATCCCAGTCCCAAAAACTACAGGCTGTTACTCTAACCCAGACCCAAACACTGACGGCTGTTACTCTAACGCAAACCCAAACACTGCAGGCTGTCGCTCTAACGCAGTCTCAAACACTGCAGGCTGTTACTCTAACCCAGTCCCAAACACTGCGGGCTGTTACTCTAACCCAGTCCCAAACACTGCAGGCTGTTACTCTAACCCAACCACAAAAACTGCAGGCTGTCACTCTGACCCAGTGTCAAACCTTGCAGTCTGTTACTCTATCCCAGTCCCAAACACTACAGGCTGTTACACTAACCCAGACCCAAACACTGACGGCAGGTACTCTAACGCAGTCTCAAACACTGCAGGCTGTTACTCTTACGCAAACCCAAACACTGCAGGCTGTTACTCTAACCGAGTCTCAAACACTGCAGGCTGTTACCATAACCAAGTCCCAAACACTGCAGTCTGTTACTCTAAACACCTCCCAAATACTGCAGGCTGTTACTCTAACCCATTCCCAAACACTGCAGGCTCTTACTCTAACCCAATGCCAAACACTGCAGGCTGTTACTCTAACCCAGTCCCAAACACTGCAGGCTGTTACTCTATCCATGTCCGAAACACTGCAGACTGTTACACTAACCGATTCCCAAACACTTCAGGCCGTTCTTCTAGCCCAGTCCCAAACAATGCAGGATGTTACTCTAACCCAGTCCCAAACACTGCAGCCTGTTACTCCATCCCAGTCCCAAACACTGCAGCTTGTTATTCTAACCCAGTTGCAAACACTGCATGCTGTTACTCTAACCCAGTCCCAAACACTGCGGGCTGTTACTCTAACCCAGTCCCAAACACTGCAGGCTGTTACTCTAACCCAGTTCCAAACACTGCAGGCTCTTACTCTAACGCAGTCCCAATATCTGCAGGCTGTTACTCTAACAAAGTCCAAAACACTGCAGGCTCTTACTCTAACCCAGTACCAAACAATGCATGCTGTTACTCTAACCCTGTGTCAAACACTGCAGGCTGTTACTCTAACCCATTCCCAAACACTGCAGGCTCTTACTCTAACCCAGTGCCGAACACTGCAGGCTGTTACTCTAACCCAGTCCCAAACACTGCAGGCTGTTACTCTAACCCAGTATCAAACACTGCAGGCTGTTACTCTAACCCAGTCCCAAACAATGCAGGCAGTTACTCTAACCCAGTCCCAAACACTGCAGCCTGTTACTCCATCCCAGTCCCAAACACTGCAGCCTGTTACTCTAACCCAGTTGCAAACACTGCATGCTGTTACTCTAACCAAGATCCCAAACACTGCAGGCTTTTACTCTAACCCAGTCCCAACCACTTCAGGCTGTTACTCTAACCCAGTGTCAAACACTGCAGGCTGTTACTCTAACCAAGTCCCAAACACAACAGGCTCTTACTCTAACCCATTGCCAAACAATGCAGCCTATTACTCTAACCCAGTGTCAAACACTGGGGGTTTTACTCTAACCGAATCCCAAACACTACAGGCTGTTACTCTAACCCAAACCCAAACACTACAGGCTGTAACTCTAACCCAGTCCCAAACACTACAGGCTGTTACGCTAACCCAGTCCTAAACACTGCAGTCTGTTACTCTAACCACCTCCCAAATACTGCAGGCTGTTACTCTAACCATGTCCGAAACACTGCAGTCTGTTACTCTAAACACCTCCCAAATACTGCAGGCTGTTACTCTAACCCATTCCCAAACACTGCAGGCTCTTACTCTAACCCAATGCCAAACACTGCAGGCTGTTACTCTAACCCAGTCCCAAACACTGCAGGCTGTTACTCTATCCATGTCCGAAACACTGCAGACTGTTACACTAACCGATTCCCAAACACTTCAGGCTGTTCTTCTAGCCCAGTCCCAAACAATGCAGGATGTTACTCTAACCCAGTTCCAAGCACTGCAGGCTCTTACTCTAACGCAGTCCCAATCTCTGCAGGCTGTTACTCTAACCCAGTCCCAAACACTGCAGGCTGTTACTCTAACCAAGTCCTAAACACTGCAGTCTGTTACTCTAACCAGCTCCCAAACACTGCAGGCTGTTACTCTATCCCTGTCACAAATACTGCTGGCTGTTACTCTAACAAAGTGTCAAACACTGCAGGCTTTTAATCTAACCAGTGTCAACACTGCAGGCTGTTACTCTAACCCAGTCCCAAAGACTGCAGGCTGTTACTCTAACCCAGTGTCAAACAATGCAGGCTGTTACTCTAACCCAGTACCAAACAATGCATGCTGTTACTCTAACCCTGTGTCAAACACTGCAGGCTGTTACTCTAACCCATTCCCAAACACTGCAGGCTGTTACTCTAACCCAGTCCCAAACACTGCAAACTGTTACTCTAACCCAGTGCCAAACACTGCAGTTTGGTAATCTAACACATTTCCCAACACTGGAAGGCCGTTACTCTAACCCAGTCAAAAACACTGCAGGCTCTTACTCTAACCCATTCCCAAAAACTGCAGGCAGTTACTCGAACCCAGTCCCAAACACTGCAGGCTGTTACTCTAACCCAACCACAAAAACTGCAGGCTGTCACTCTGACCCAATGTCAAACCTTGCAGTCTGTTACACTATCCCAGTCCCAAACACTACAGGCTGTTACACTAACCCAGACCCAAACACTGACGGCAGGCACGCTAACGCAAACCCAAACACTGCAGGCTGTCGCTCTAACGCAGTCTCTAACACTGCAGGCTGTTACTCTTACGCAAACCCAAACACTGCAGGCTGTTACTCTAACCGAGTCTCAAACACTGCAGGCTGTTACCCTAACCAAGTCCCAAACACTGCAGTCTGTTACTCTAAACACCTCCCAAACACTGCAGGCTGTTACTCCATCCCATTCCCAAACACTGCAGGCTCTTACTCTAACCCAATGCCAAACACTGCAGGCTCTTACTCTAACCCAGTACCAAACAATGCATGCTGTTACTCTAACCCTGTGTCAAACACTGCAGACTGTTACTCTAACCCATTCCCAAACACTGCAGGCTGTTACTCTAACCCAGTGCCGAACACTGCAGGCTGTTACTCTAACCCAGTCCCAAACACTGCAGGCTGTTACTCTAACCCAGTATCAAACACTGCAGGCTGTTACTCTAACCCAGTCCCAAACAATGCAGGCAGTTACTCTAACCCAGTCCCAAACACTGCAGCCTGTTACTCCATCCCAGTCCCAAACACTGCAGCCTGTTACTCTAACCCAGTTGCAATCACTGCATGCTGTTACTCTAACCAAGTTCCCAAACACTGCAGGCTTTTACTCTAACCCAGTCCCAACCACTTCAGGCTGTTACTCTAACCCAGTGTCAAACACTGCAGGCTGTTACTCTAACCAAGTCCCAAACACAACAGGCTCTTACTCTAACCCATTGCCAAACAATGCAGCCTATTACTCTAACCCAGTGTCAAACACTGTGGGCTGTTACTCTAACCCCCAGTCCCAAACACTGCAAAAAAATCCCAAACACTGCAGGCTGGTACTCTAACCTAATCCCAAACACTACAGGCTGTTACTCAAACCCAGTCCCAAACACTGCAGGCTGTTACTCTAACCAAGTCCCAAACACTGCAGTCTGTTACTCTAACCACCTCCCAAATACTGCAGGCTGTTACTCTAACCCATTCCCAAACACTACAGGCTGTTACTCTAACCCAAACCCAAACACTACAGGCTGTAACTCTAACCCAGTCCCAAACACTACAGGCTGTTACGCTAACCCAGTCCCATACACTGCAGGCTGTTACAATAACCAAGTCCTAAACACTGCAGTCTGTTACTCTAACCACCTCCCAAGTACTGCAGGCTGTTACTCTAACCATGTCCGAAACACTGCAGTCTGTTACTCTAAACACCTCCCAAATACTGCAGGCTGTTACTCTAACCCATTCCCAAACACTGCAGGCTCTTACTCTAACCCAATGCCAAACACTGCAGGCTGTTACTCTAACCCAGTCCCAAACACTGCAGGCTGTTACTCTATCCATGTCCGAAACACTGCAGACTGTTACACTAACCGATTCCAAAACACTTCAGGCTGTTCTTCTAGCCCAGTCCCAAACAATGCAGGATGTTACTCTAACCCAGTTCCAAGCACTGCAGGCTCTTACTCTAACGCAGTCCCAATCTCTGCAGGCTGTTACTCTAACCCAGTCCCAAACACTGCAGGCTGTTACTCTAACCAAGTCCTAAACACTGCAGTCTGTTACTCTAACCAGCTCCCAAATACTGCAGGCTGTTACTCTAACCATGTCCGAAACACTGCAGGCTGTTACTCTATCCCTGTCACAAATACTGCTGGCTGTTACTCTAACAAAGTGTCAAACACTGCAGGCTTTTACTCTAACCAGTGTCAACACTGCAGGCTGTTACTCTAGCCCAGTCCCAAAGACTGCAGGCTGTTACTCTAACCCAGTGTCAAACAATGCAGGCTGTTACTCTAACCCATTGCCAAACAATGCAGCCTATTACTCTAACCCAGTGTCAAACACTGTGGGCTGTTACTCTAACCGAATCCCAAACACTACAGGCTGTTACTCTAACCCAAACCCAAACACTACAGGCTGTAACTCTAACCCAGTCCCAAACACTACAGGCTGTTACTCTAACCCAGTCCCAAACACTGCAGGCTGTTACAATAACCAAGTCCTAAACACTGCAGTCTGTTACTCTAACAACCTCCCAAATACTGCAGGCTGTTACTCTAACCATGTCCGAAACACTGCAGGCTGTTACTCTATCCCTGTCCCCAATACTGCTGGCTGTTACTCTAACAAAGTGTCAAACACTGCAGGCTTTTACTCTAACCAATGTCAACACTGCAGATGTTACTCTAACCCAGTCCCAAAGACTGCAGGCTGTTACTCTAACCCAGTGTCAAACAATGCAGGCTGTTACTCTAACCCAGTACCAAACAATGCATGCTGTTACTCTAACCCTGTGTCAAACACTGCAGGCTGTTACTCTAACCCATTCCCAAACACTGCAGGCTGTTACTCTAACCCAGTGCCGAACACTGCAGGCTGTTACTCTAATCCATTCTCAAACACTGCAGGCTGTTACTCTAACCCAGTATCAAACACTGCAGGCTGTTACTCTAACCCAGTCCCAAACACTGCAGGCAGTTAACCTAACACAGTCTCAAACACTGCAGCCTGTTACTCCATCCCAGTCCCAAACACTGCAGCCTGTTACTCTAACCCAGTTGCAAACACTGCATGCTGTTACTCTAACCCAGTTCCCAAACACTGCAGGCTCTTACTCTAACCCAGTCCCAAACACTGCTGGCTGTTACTCTAACCCTGTCCCAAACACTACTGGCTGTTACTCTCACCCAGTACCAAACAATGCAGGCTGTTACTCTAACCCAGTCCCAAACACTGCGGGCTGTTACTCTAACCCAGTCCCAAACACTGCAGGCTGTTACTCTAACAAAGCCCCAAACACTGCAGGCTGTTACTCTATCACAGTCCCAAACACTACAAGCTGTTACTCTTACCCAGACCCAAACACTGACGGCTGTTATTCTAACGCAAACCCAAACATTGCAGGCTGTCGCTCTAACGCAGTCTAAAACACTACAGGCTGTTACTCTAACACAGTCCCAAACACTGTAGGCTGTTAATCATACGCAAACCCAAACACTGCAGGCTGTTACTCTAACCGAGTCTCAAACACTGCAGGCTGTTACTCTAACCAATTCCCAAACACTGCAGTCTGTTACACTAACCACCTCCCAAATACTGCAGGCTGTTACTCTAACCCATTCCCAAACACTGCAGGCTCTTACTCTAACCCAATGCCAAACACTGCAGGCTGTTACTCTAACCCAGTCCCAAACACTGCAGGCTGTTACTCTATCCATGTCCGAAACACTGCAGACTGTTACACTAACCGATTCCCAGACACTTCAGGCTGTTCTTCTAGCCCAGTCCCAACAGTGCAGGATGTTACTCTAACCCAGTTCCAAACACTGCAGGCTCTTACTCTAACGCAGTCCCAATCTCTGCAGGCTGTTACTCTAACCCAGTCCCAAACACTGCAGGCCCTTACTCTAACCCAGTACCAAACAATGCATGCTGTTACTCTAACCCTGTGTCAAACTCTGCAGGCTGTTACTCTAACCCATTCCCAAACACTGCAGGCTGTTACTCTAACCCAGTGCCGAACACTGCAGGCTGTTCCTCTAACCCAGTCCCAAACAGTGCAGGCTGTTACTCTAACCCAGTATCAAACACTGCAGGCTGTTATTCTAACCCAGTCCCAAACACTGCAGGCAGTTACTCTAACCCAGTGCCAAACACTGCAGCCTGTTACTCCATCCCAGTCCCAAACACTGCAGCCTGTTATTCTAACCCAGTTGCAAACACTGCATGCTGTTACTCTAACCCAGTTAACAAACACTGCAGGCTGTTACTCTAACCCGGTCCCAAACACTGCAGGCTGTTACTCTAACCCAGTCCCAAACACTGCTGGCTGTTACTCTCACCCAGTCCCAAACAATGCAGGCTGTTACTCTAACCCAGTCCCAAACACTGCGGGCTGTTACTCTAACCCAGTCCCAAACACTGCAGGCTGTTACTCTAACCCAGTCCCAAACACTGCAGTCTGTTACTCTAACCAGCTCCCAAATACTGCAGGCTGTTACTCTAACCATGTCCGAGACACTGCAGGCTGTTACTCTATCCCTGTCCAAAACACTGCTGGCTGTTACTCTAACAAAGTGTCAAACACTGCAGGCTTTTACTCTAACCAATGTCAACACTGCAGGCTGTTACTCTAACCCAGTCCCAAAGACTGCAGGCTGTTACTCTAACCCAGTGTCAAACAATGCAGGCTGTTACTCTAACCCAGTACCAAACAATGCATGCTTTTACTCTAACCCTGTGTCAAACACTGCAGGCTGTTACTCTAACCCATTCCCAAACACTGCAGGCTGTTACTCTAACCCAGTGCCGAACACTGCAGCCTGTTACTCTAATCCATTCCCAAACACTGCATGCTGTTAATCTAACCCAGTATCAAACACTGCAGGCTGTTACTCTAACCCAGTCCCAGACACTGCAGGCAGTTAACCTAACACAGTCTCAAACACTGCAGCCTGTTACTCCATCCCAGTCCCAAACACTGAAGCCTGTTACTCTAACCCAGTTGCAAACACTGCATGCTGTTACTCTAACCCAGTTCCCAAACACTGCAGGCTCTTACTCTAACCCATTTTCCAAACTCTGCTGGCTGTTACTCTAACCCTGTCCCAAACACTGCAGGCTGTTACTCAAACCCAGTGCCAAACACTGCATTTTGGTAATCTAACACATTTCCCAACACTGGAAGGCCGTTACTCTAACCCAGTCAAAAACACTGCAGGCTCTTACTCTAACCCATTCCCAAAAACTGCAGGCAGTTACTCGAACCCAGTCCCAAACACTGCAGGCTGTTACTCTAACCCAATCACAAAAACTGCAGGCTGTCACTCTGACCCAATGCCAAACCTTGCAGTCTGTTACTCTATCCCAGTCCCAAACACTACAGTCTGTTACACTAACCCAGACCCAAACACTGACGGCAGGTACTCTAACGCAAACCCAAACACTGCAGGCTGTCGCTCTAACGCAGTCTCAAACACTGCAGGCTGTTACTCTAACCCAATCCCAAACACTGCAGGCTGTTACTCATACGCAAACCCAAACACTGCAGGCTGTTACTCTAACCGAGTCTCAAACACTGCAGGCTGTTACCCTAACCAAGTCCCAAACACTGCAGTCTGTTACTCTAAACACCTCCCAAATACTGCAGGCTGTTACACTAACCCATTCCCAAACACTGCAGGCTCTTACTCTAACCCAATGCCAAACACTGCAGGCTGTTACTCTAACCCAGTCCCAAACACTGCAGTCTGTTACTCTATCCATCTCCGAAACACTGCAGAAGTTACAATAACCGATTCCCAAACACTTCAGGCTGTTCTTCTAGCCCAGTCCCAAACAGTGCAGGATGTTACTCTAACCCAGTTACAAACACTGTAGCCTGTTACTCCATCCCAGTCCCAAACACTGCAGCTTGTTATTCTAACCCAGTTGCAAACACTGCATGCTGTTACTCTAACCCAGTCCCAAACACTGCGGGCTGTTACTCTAACCCAGTCCCAAACACTGCAGGCTGTTACTCTAACCCAGTCCCAAGCACTGCAGGCTGTTACTCTAACCCAGTGCCGAACATTGCAGGTTGTTAATCTAACCCAGTCCCAAACACTACAGGCTGTTACTCTAACCCAGTATCAAACACTGCAGGCTGTTACTCTAACCCAGTCCCAAACACTGAAGGCAGTTACTCTAACCCAGTCCCAAACACTGCAGCCTGTTACTCCATCCTTGTCCCAAACACTGCAGCCTGTTACTCTAACCCAGTTGCAAACACTGCATGCTGTTACTCTAACCCAGTTCCCAAACACTGCAGGCTTTTACTCTAACCCAGTCCCAACCACTTCAGGCTGTTACTCTAACCCAGTGTCAAACAATGCAGGCTGTTACTCTAACCCAGTCCCAAACACAACAGGCTGTTACTCTAACCCATTGCCAAACAATGCAGCCTATTACTCTAACCCAGCGTCAAAAAATGCGGGCTGTTACTCTAACCCCCAGTCCCAAACACTGCAAATCAATCCCAAACACTGCAGGCTGCTACTCTAACCCAATCCCAAACACTACAGGCTGTTAATCTAACCCAGTCCCAAAAACTGCAGGCTGTTACTCTAACCAAGTCCTAAACACTGCAGTCTGTTACTCTAACCACCTCCCAAATACTGCAGGCTGATACTCTAACCCATTCCCAAACACTGCAGGCTCTTACTCTAACCCAATGCCAAACACGGCAGGCTGTTACTCTAACCCTTTCCCAAACACTGCAGGCTGTTACTCTAACCATGTCAGAAACACTGCAGACTGTTACACTAACCGATTCCCAAACACTTCAGGCTGTTCCTATAGCCCAGTCCCAAACAATGCAGGATGTTACTCTAACCCAGTTCCAAACACTGCAGGCTCTTACGCTATCGCAGTCCCAATCTCTGCAGGCTGTAACTCTAACCCAGTCCCAAACACTGCAGGCTGTTACTCAAACCCACTCCCAAACACTGCAGGCTGTTATTCTAACCCACTCCCAACCACGTCAGGCTGTTACTCTAACCCAGTGTCAAACACTGCAGGCTGTTACTCTAACCCAGACCCAAACACAACAGGCTGTTACTCTAACACTTTGCCAAACAATGCAGCCTATTACTCTAACCCAGTGTCAAACACTGCGGGCTGTTACTCTGACCCCCAGTCCCAAACACTGCAAATCAATCCCAAACACTGCAGGCTGTTACTCTAACCCAATCCCAAAAACTGCAGGCTGTCACTCTGACCCAGTGTCAAACCCTGCAGGCTGTTACTCTAACCCAGTCCCAAACACTGCAGGCAGTTACTCTAACCCAGTCCCAAACACTGCAGCTTGTTACTCCATCCCAGTCCCAAACACTGCAGCCTTTTACTCTAACCCAGTTGCATACACTACATGCTGTTACTCTAACCCAGTTCCCAAACACTGCAGGCTCTTACTCTAACCCAGTCCCAAACACTGCTGGCTGTTACGCTAACCAAGTCCAAAACACTGCAGTCTGTTACTCTAAACACCTCCCAAATACTGCAGGCTGTTACTCTAACCCAGTCCCAAACACTGCAGGCTGTTACTCTATCCATGTCCGAAACACTGCAGACTGTTACACTAACCGATTCCCAAACACTTCAGGCTGTTCTTCTAGCCCAGTCCCAAACAATGCAGGATGTTACTCTAACCCAGTTCCAAACACTGCAGGCTCTTACTCTAACGCAGTCCCAATCTCTGCAGGCTGTTACTCTAACAAAGTCCAAAACACTGCAGGCTCTTACTCTAACCCAGTACCAAACAATGCATGCTGTTACTCTAACCCTGTGTCAAACACTGCAGGCTGTTACTCTAACCCATTCCCAAACACTGCAGGCTGTTACTCTAACCCAGTGCCGAACACTGCAGGCTGTTACTCTAACCCAGTCCCAAACACTGCAGGCTGTTACTCTAACCCAGTATCAAACACTGCAGGCTGTTACTCTAACCCAGTCCCAAACAATGCAGGCAGTTACTCTAACCCAGTCCCAAACACTGCAGCCTGTTACTCAATCCCAGTCCCAAACACTGCAGCCTGTTACTCTAACCCAGTTGCAAACACTGCATGCTGTTACTCTAACCAAGTTCCCAAACACTGCAGGCTTCTACTCTAACCCAGTCCCAACCACTTCAGGCTGTTACTCTAACCCAGTGTCAAACACTGCAGGCTGTTACTCTAACCAAGTCCCAAACACAACAGGCTCTTACTCTAACCCATTGCCAAACAATGCAGCCTATTACTCTAACCCAGTGTCAAACACTGTGGGCTGTTACTCTAACCCAGTCCCAAACACTACAGGCTGTTATTCTAACCCAAACCCAAACACTACAGGCTGTAACTCTAACCCAGTCCCAAACACTACAGGCTGTTACTCTAACCCAGTCCCAAACACTGCAGGCTGTTACAATAACCAAGTCCTAAACACTGCAGTCTGTTACTCTAACCACCTCCCAAATACTGCAGGCTGTTACTCTAACCATGTCCGAAACACTGCAGGCTGTTACTCTATCCCTGTCCCCAATACTGCTGGCTGTTACTCTAACAAAGTGTCAAACACTGCAGGCTTTTACTCTAACCAATGTCAACACTGCAGATGTTACTCTAACCCAGTCCCAAAGACTGCAGGCTGTTACTCTAACCCAGTGTCAAACAATGCAGGCTGTTACTCTAACCCAGTACCAAACAATGCATGCTGTTACTCTAACCCTGTGTCAAACACTGCAGGCTGTTACTCTAACCCATTCCCAAACACTGCAGGCTGTTACTCTAACCCAGTGCCGAACACTGCAGGCTGTTACTCTAATCCATTCTCAAACACTGCAGGCTGTTACTCTAACCCAGTATCAAACACTGCAGGCTGTTACTCTAACCCAGTCCCAAACACTGCAGGCAGTTAACCTAACACAGTCTCAAACACTGCAGCCTGTTACTCCATCCCAGTCCCAAACACTGCAACCTGTTACTCTAACCCAGTTGCAAACACTGCATGCTGTTACTCTAACCGAGTTCCCAAACACTGCAGGCTCTTACTCTAACCCAGTCCCAAACACTGCAGGCTGTTACTCTAACCCATTCCCAAACACTGCAGGCTGTTACTCTAACCCAGTGCCGAACACTGCAGGCTGTTACTCTAACCCAGTCCCAAACACTGCAGGCTGTTACTCTAACCCAGTATCAAACACTGCAGGCTGTTACTCTAACCCAGTCCCAAACAATGCAGGCAGTTACTCTAACCCAGTCCCAAACACTGCAGCCTGTTACTCAATCCCAGTCCCAAACACTGCAGCCTGTTACTCTAACCCAGTTGCAAACACTGCATGCTGTTACTCTAACCAAGTTCCCAAACACTGCAGGCTTCTACTCTAACCCAGTCCCAACCACTTCAGGCTGTTACTCTAACCCAGTGTCAAACACTGCAGGCTGTTACTCTAACCAAGTCCCAAACACAACAGGCTCTTACTCTAACCCATTGCCAAACAATGCAGCCTATTACTCTAACCCAGTGTCAAACACTGTGGGCTGTTACTCTAACCCAGTCCCAAACACTACAGGCTGTTATTCTAACCCAAACCCAAACACTACAGGCTGTAACTCTAACCCAGTCCCAAACACTACAGGCTGTTACTCTAACCCAGTCCCAAACACTGCAGGCTGTTACAATAACCAAGTCCTAAACACTGCAGTCTGTTACTCTAACCACCTCCCAAATACTGCAGGCTGTTACTCTAACCATGTCCGAAACACTGCAGGCTGTTACTCTATCCCTGTCCCCAATACTGCTGGCTGTTACTCTAACAAAGTGTCAAACACTGCAGGCTTTTACTCTAACCAATGTCAACACTGCAGATGTTACTCTAACCCAGTCCCAAAGACTGCAGGCTGTTACTCTAACCCAGTGTCAAACAATGCAGGCTGTTACTCTAACCCAGTACCAAACAATGCATGCTGTTACTCTAACCCTGTGTCAAACACTGCAGGCTGTTACTCTAACCCATTCCCAAACACTGCAGGCTGTTACTCTAACCCAGTGCCGAACACTGCAGGCTGTTACTCTAATCCATTCTCAAACACTGCAGGCTGTTACTCTAACCCAGTATCAAACACTGCAGGCTGTTACTCTAACCCAGTCCCAAACACTGCAGGCAGTTAACCTAACACAGTCTCAAACACTGCAGCCTGTTACTCCATCCCAGTCCCAAACACTGCAACCTGTTACTCTAACCCAGTTGCAAACACTGCATGCTGTTACTCTAACCCAGTTCCCAAACACTGCAGGCTCTTACTCTAACCCAGTCCCAAACACTGCTGGCTGTTACTCTAACTCTGTCCCAAACACTGCTGGCTGTTACTCTCACCCAGTCCCAAACAATGCAGGCTGTTACTCTAACACAGTCCCAAACACTGCGGGCTGTTACTCTAACCCAGTCCCAAACACTGCAGGCTGTTACTCTAACAAAGTCCCAAACACTGCAGGCTGTTACTCTATCACAGTCCCAAACACTACAAGCTGTTACTCTTACCCAGACCCAAACACTGACGGCTGTTACTCTAACGCAAACCCAAACATTGCAGGCTGTCACTCTAACGCAGTCTCAAACACTGCAGGCTGTTACTCTAACACAGTCCCAAACACTGTAGGCTGTTAATCATACGCAAACCCAAACACTGCAGGCTGTTACTCTAACCGAGTTTCAAACACTGCAGGCTGTTACTCTAACCAATTCCCAAACACTGCAGTCTGTTACTCTAACCACCTCCCAAATACTGCAGGCTGTTACTCTAACCCATTCCCAAACACTGCAGGCTCTTACTCTAACCCAATGCCAAACACTGCAGGCTGTTACTCTAACCCAGTCCCAAACACTGCAGGCTGTTACTCTATCCATGTCCGAAACGCTGCAGACTGTTACACTAACCAATTCCCAAACACTTCAGGCTATTCTTCTAGCCCAGTCCCAAACAGTGCAGGATGTTACTCTAAACCAGTTCCAAACACTGCAGGCTCTTACTCTAACGCAGTCCCAATCTCTGCAGGCTCTTACTCTAACCCAGTACTAAACAATGCATGCTGTTACTCTAACCCTGTGTCAAACTCTGCAGGCTGTTACTCTAACCCATTCCCAAACACTGCAGGCTGTTACTCTAACCCAGTGCCGAACACTGCAGGCTGTTACTCTAACCCAGTCCCAAACTCTGCAGGCTGTTACTCTAACCCAGTATCAAACACTGCAGGCTGTTATTCTAACCCAGTCCCAAACACTGCAGCCTGTTATTCTAACCCAGTTGCAAACACTGCATGCTGTTACTCTAACCCAGTTCCCAAACACTGCAGGCTCCTACTCTAACCCAGTCCCAAACACTGCTGGCTGTTACTCTAACCCAGTCCCAAACACTGCAGGCTGTAACTCTAACCCAGTCCCAAACACTGCTGGCTGTTACTCTCACCCAGTCCCAAACAATGCAGGCTGTTACTCTAACCCAGTCCCAAACACTGCGGGCTGTTACTCTAACCCAGTCCCAAACACTGCAGGCTGTTACTCTAACCCAGTCCCAAACACTGCAGGCTGTTACTCTAACCAGCTCCCAAATACTGCACGCTGTTACTCTAACCATGTCCGAGACACTGCAGGCTGTTACTCTATCCCTGTCCAAAACACTGCTGGCTGTTACTCTAACAAAGTGTCAAACACTGCAGGCTTTTACTCTAACCAATGTCAACACTGCAGGCTGTTACTGTAACCCAGTCCCAAAGACTGCAGGCTGTTACTCTAACCCAGTGTCAAACAATGCAGGCTGTTACTCTAACCCAGTACCAAACAATGCATGCTGTTACTCTAACCCTGTGTCAAACACTGCAGGCTGTTACTCTAACCCATTCCCAAACACTGCAGGCTGTTACTCTAACCCAGTGCCGAACACTGCAGGCTGTTACTCTAATCCATTCCCAAACACTGCATGGTGTTACTCTAACCCAGTATCAAACACTGCAGGCTGTTACTCTAACCCAGTCCCAGACACTGCAGGCAGTTAAGCTAACACAGTCTCAAACACTGCAGCCTGTTACTCCATCCCAGTCCCAAACACTGCAGCATGTTACTCTAACACAGTTGCAAACACTGCATGCTGTTACTCTAACCCAGTTCCCAAACACTGCAGGCTCTTACTCTAACCCAGTCCCAAACACTGCTGGCAGTTACTCTAACCCTGTCCCAACCGCTGCTGGCTGATACTCTCACCCAGTCCCAAACAATGCAGGCTGTTACTCTAACCCAGTCCCAAACACTGCAGGCAGTTACTCTAACCCAGTGCCAAACACTGCAGCCTGTCACTCCATCCCAGTCCCAAACACTGCAGCCTGTTATTCTAACCCAGTTGCAAACACTGCATGCTGTTACTCTAACCCAGTTCCCAAACACTGCAGGCTCTTAATCTAACCCAGTCCCAAACACTGCTGGCTGTTACTCTAACCCAGTCCCAAACACTGCAGGCTGTTACTCTAACCCAGTCCCAAACACTGCTGGCTGTTACTCTCACCCAGTCCCAAACAATGCATGCTGTTACTCTCACCCAGTCCCAAACACTGCGGGCTGTTACTCTAACCCAGTCCCAAACACTGCAGGCTGTTACTCTAACCCAGTCCCAAACACTGCAGGCTGTTACTCTAACCCAGTGCCAAACACTGCATGTTGGTAATCTAACACATTTCCCAACACTGGAAGGCCGTTACTCTAACCCACTCCCAAACACAGCAAGCTCTTACTCTAACCCACTCCCAAAAACTGCAGGCAGTTACTCGAACCCAGTCCCAAACACTGCAGGCTGTTACTCTAAACCAATCACAAAAACTGCAGGCTGTCACTCTGACCCAGTGTCAAACCCTGCTGTCTGTTACTCTATCCCAGTCCCAAACACTACAGGCTGTTACACTAACCAGACCCAAACACTGACGGCTGTTACTCTAACGCAAACCCAAACACTGCAGGCTGTCGCTCTAACGCAGTCTCAAACACTGCAGGCTGTTACTCTAACCCAGTCCCAAACACTGCAGGCTGTTACTCATACGCAAACCCAAACACTGCAGGCTGTTACTCTAACCGAGTCTCAAACACTGCAGGCTGTTACCCTAACCAAGTCCCAAACACTGCAGTCTGTTACTCTAACCACCTCCCAAATACTGCAGGCTGTTACTCTAACCCATTCCCAAACACTGAAGGCTCTTACTCTAACCCAGTCCCAAACACTGCAGGCAGTTACTCTAACCCAGTGCCAAACACTGCAGCCTGTTACTCCATCCCAGTCCCAAACACTGCAGCCTGTTATTCTAACCCAGTTGCAAACACTGCATGCTGTTACTCTAACCCAGTTCCCAAACACTGCAGGCTCTTAATCTAACCCAGTCCCAAACACTGCTGGCTGTTACTCTAACCCAGTCCCAAACACTGCAGGCTGTTACTCTAACCCAGTCCCAAACACTGCTGGCTGTTACTCTCACCCAGTCCCAAACAATGCATGCTGTTACTCTAACCCAGTCCCAAACACTGCGGGCTGTTACTCTAACCCAGTCCCAAACACTGCAGGCTGTTACTCTAACCCAGGCCCAAACACTGCAGGCTGTTACTCTAACCCAGTGCCAAACACTGCATGTTGGTAATCTAACACATTTCCCAACACTGGAAGGCCGTTACTCTAACCCACTCCCAAACACTGCAGGCTCTTACTCTAACCCACTCCCAAAAACTGCAGGCAGTTACTCGAACCCAGTCCCAAACACTGCAGGCTGTTACTCTAACCCAATCCCAAAAACTGCAGGCTGTCACTCTGACCCAGTGTCAAACCCTGCAGTCTGTTACTCTATCCCAGTCCCAAACACTACAGGCTGTTACACTAACCAGACCCAAACACTGACGGCTGTTACTCTAACGCAGTACCAAATACTGCAGGCTGTTACTCTATCCCTGTCCCAAATACTGCTGGCTGTTACTCTAACCCAGTGTCAACACTGCAGGCTGTTACTCTAACCCAGTCCCAAAGACTGCAGGCTGTTACTCTAACCCAGTGTCAACACTGCAGGCTGTTACTCTAACCCAGTCCCAAAGACTGCAGGCTGTTACTCTAACCCAGTTTCAAACACTGCAGGCTGTTACTCTAACCCAGTCCCAAACACTGTGGGCTGTTACTCTAACCCAGTCCCAAACACTGCGGGTTGTTACTCTAACCCAGTCCCAAACACTGCAGGCTGTTACTCTAACCCGGTCCCAAACACTGCAGGCTGTTACTCTAACCCAGTGCCAAACACTACATGCTGGTAATCTAACACAGTTCCCAACACTGGAAGGCCGTTAAACTAACCCAGTCCCAAACACTGCAGGCTCTTACTCTAACCCACTCTTAAAAACTGCAGGCTGTTACTCGAACCCAGTCCCAACAACTGCAGGCTGTTACTCTAACCCAATCCCAAAAACTGCAGGCTGTCACTCTGACTCTGTGTCAAACCCTGCAGGCTGTTACTCTAACCCAGTCCCAAACACTACAGGCTGTTACTCTAACCCAGACCCAAACACTGACGGCTGTTACTCTAACGCAAACCCAAACACTGCAGGCTGTCGCTCTAACGCAGTCTCAAACAATGCAGGCTGTTACTCTAACCCAGTCCCAAACACTGCAGGCTGTTACTCTAACCCAAACCCAAACACTGCAGGCTGTTACTCTAACCGAGTCTCAAACACTGCAGGCTGTTACTCTAACCAAGTCCCAAACACTGCAGTCTGTTGCTCTAACCACCACCCAAACACTGCTGGCTGTTACTCTAGCCCATTCCCAAACAATGCAGGCTCTTACTCTAACACAATGCCAAACACGGCAGGCTGTTACTCTAACCCAGTCCCAATCTCTGCAGGCTGTTACTCTAACCCAGTCCCAAACACTGCTGGCTCTTACTCTAACCCAGTCCCAACCACTTCAGGCTGTTACTCCAACCCAGACCCAAACACTGACGGCTGTTACTCTAACGCAAACCCAAACACTGCATGCTGTCGCTCTAACGCAGTCTCAAACACTTCAGGCTGTTCCTCTAGCCCAGTCCCAAACAATGCAGGATGTTACTCTAACCCAGTTCCAAACACTGCAGGCTCTTACTCTAACGCAGTCCCAATCTCTACAGGCTGTTACTCTAACCCAGTCCCAAACACTGCTGGCTCTTACTCTAACCCAGTCCCAACCACTTCAGGCTGTTACTCTAACCCAGTGTCAAACACTGCAGGCTGTTATTCTAACTCAGTCCCAAACACTGCAGGCTGTTACTCTAACCCAGTCCCAAACACTGCAGGCTATTACTCTAAACCAGTCCCAAACACTGCAGGCTGTTACTCTAACCCAGTGTCAAACACTGCATGCTGGTAATCTAACACAGTTCCCAACACTGGAAGGCTGTTACTCTAACACAGTGCCAAACACTGCAGGCTCTAACTCTAACCCACTCCCAAAAACTGCAGGCTGTCACTCTAACCCAGTCCCACACACTGCAGTTTGTTACTCTAACCCAATCCCAAAAACGGCAGGCGGTCACTCTGACCCAGTGTCAAACCCTGCAGGTTGTTACTCTAACCCAGTCCCAAACACTACAGGCTGTTACTCCAACCCAGACCCAAACACTGACGGCTGTTACTCTAACGCAAACCCAAACACTGCAGGCTGTCGCTCTAACGCAGTCTCAAACACTGCAGGCTGTTACTCTAACGCAAACCCAAACACTGCATGCTGTCGCTCTAACGCAGTCTCAAACACTTCAGGCTGTTACTCCAACCCAGACCCAAACACTGACGGCTGTTACTCTAACGCAAACCCAAACACTGCATGCTGTCGCTCTAACGCAGTCTCAAACACTTCAGGCTGTTCCTCTAGCCCAGTCCCAAACAATGCAGGATGTTACTCTAACCCAGTTCCAAACACTGCAGGCTCTTACTCTAACGCAGTCCCAATCTCTACAGGCTGTTACTCTAACCCAGTCCCAAACACTGCTGGCTCTTACTCTAACCCAGTCCCAACCACTTCAGGCTGTTACTCTAACCCAGTGTCAAACACTGCAGGCTGTTATTCTAACTCAGTCCCAAACACTGCAGGCTGTTACTCTAACCCAGTCCCAAACACTGCAGGCTATTACTCTAAACCAGTCCCAAACACTGCAGGCTGTTACTCTAACCCAGTGTCAAACACTGCATGCTGGTAATCTAACACAGTTCCCAACACTGGAAGGCTGTTACTCTAACACAGTGCCAAACACTGCAGGCTCTAACTCTAACCCACTCCCAAAAACTGCAGGCTGTCACTCTAACCCAGTCCCAAACACTGCAGTTTGTTACTCTAACCCAATCCCAAAAACGGCAGGCGGTCACTCTGACCCAGTGTCAAACCCTGCAGGTTGTTACTCTAACCCAGTCCCAAACACTACAGGCTGTTACTCCAACCCAGACCCAAACACTGACGGCTGTTACTCTAACGCAAACCCAAACACTGCAGGCTGTCGCTCTAACGCAGTCTCAAACACTGCAGGCTGTTACTCTTACGCAAACCCAAACACTGCAGGCTGTTACTCTAACCAAGTCCCAAACACTGCAGTCTGTTATTCTAACCACCTCCCAAATACTGCAGGCTGTTACTCTAACCCATTTCCAAACACTGCAGGCTCTTACTCTAACCCAATGAAAAACACGGCAGGCTGTTACTCTAACCCTTTCCCAAACACTGCAGGCTGTTACTCTAACCATGTCAGAAACACTGCAGAATGTTACACTAACCCATTCCCAAACACTTCAGGTTGTTCCTCTAGCCCAGTCCCAAACAATGCAGGATGTTACTCTAACCCAGTTCCAAACACTGCAGGCACTTACTCTAACGCAGTCCCAATCTCTGCAGGCTGTTACTCTAACCCAGTCCCAAACACTGCAAGCTGTTCCTCTAACCCACTCCCAAACACTGCAGGCTGTTATTCTAACCCAGTCCCAACCACATCAGGCTGTTACTCTAACCCAGTGTCAAACACTGCAGGCTGTTAATCTAACCCAGTCCCAAACACAACAGGCTGTTACTCTAACCCATTGCCAAACAATGCAGCCTATTACTCTAACCCAGTGTCAAACACTGCGGGCTGTTACTCTAACCCCCAGTCCCAAACACTGCAAAAAAATCCCAAACACTGCAGGCTGGTAATCTAACCTAATCCCAAACACTACAGGCTGTGACTCAAACCCAGTCCCAAACACTGCAGGCTGTTACTCTAACCAAGTCCCAAACACTGCAGTCTGTTACTCTAACCACCTCCCAAATACTGCAGGCTGTTACTCTAACCCATTCCCAAACACAGCAGGCTCTTACTCTAACCCAATGCCAAACACGGCAGGCTGTTACACTAACCCAGTCCCAAACACTGCAGGCTCTTACTCTAACCCAATGCCAAACACTGCAGGCTGTTACTCTAACCCTTTCCCAAACACTGCAGGCTGTTACTCTAACCATGTCCGAAACACTGCAGACTGTTACACTAACCGATTCACAAACACTTCAGGCTGTTCTTCTAGCCCAGTCCCAAACAATGCAGGATGTTACTGTAACCCAGTTCCAAACACTGCAGCCTCTTACTCTAACGCAGTCCCAATCTCTGCAGGCTGTTACTCTAACCCAGTCCCAAACACTGCAGGCTCTTACTCTAACCCACTACCAAACAATGCATGCTGTTACTCTAAACATGTGTCAAACACTGCAGGCTGTTACTCTAACCCATTCCCAAACACTGCAGGCTGTTACTCTGACCCAGAGCAGAACACTGCAGGCTGTTACTCTAACCCAGTCCCAAACACTGCAGGCTGTTACTCTAACCCAGTATCAAACACTGCAGGCTGTTATTCTAACCCAGTCCCAAACACTGCAGGCAGTTACTCTAACCCAGTGCCAAACACTGCAGCCTGTTACTCCATCCCAGTCCCAAACACTGCAGCCTGTTATTCTAACCCAGTTGCAAACACTGCATGCTGTTACTCTAACCCAGTTCCCAAACACTGCAGGCTCTTAATCTAACCCAGTCCCAAACACTGCTGGCTGTTACTCTAACCCAGTCCCAAACACTGCAGGCTGTTACTCTAACCCAGTCCCAAACACTGCTGGCTGTTACTCTCACCCAGTCCCAAACAATGCATGCTGTTACTCTCACCCAGTCCCAAACACTGCGGGCTGTTACTCTAACCCAGTCCCAAACACTGCAGGCTGTTACTCTAACCCAGTGCCAAACACTGCATGTTGGTAATCTAACACATTTCCCAACAATGGAAGGCCGTTACTCTAACCCACTCCCAAACACAGCAAGCTCTTACTCTAACCCACTCCCAAAAACTGCAGGCAGTTACTCGAACCCAGTCCCAAACACTGCAGGCTGTTACTCTAACCCAATCACAAAAACTGCAGGCTGTCACTCTGACCCAGTGTCAAACACTGCAGTCTGTTACTCTATCCCAGTCCCAAACACTACAGGCTGTTACACTAACCAGACCCAAACACTGACGGCTGTTACTCTAACGCAAACCCAAACACTGCAGGCTGTCGCTCTAACGCAGTCTCAAACACTGCAGGCTGTTACTCTAACCCAGTCCCAAACACTGCAGGCTGTTACTCATACGCAAACCCAAACACTGCAGGCTGTTACTCTAACCGAGTCTCAAACACTGCAGGCTGTTACCCTAACCAAGTCCCAAACACTGCAGTCTGTTACTCTAACCACCTCCCAAATACTGCAGGCTGTTACTCTAACCCATTCCCAAACACTGAAGGCTCTTACTCTAACCCAGTCCCAAACACTGCAGGCAGTTACTCTAACCCACTGCCAAACACTGCAGCCTGTTACTCCATCCCAGTCACAAACACTGCTGGCTGTAACTCTAACCCAGTCCCAAACACTGCAGGCTGTTACTCTAACCCAGTCCCAAACACTGCTGGCTGTTACTCTCACCCAGTCCCAAACAATGCATGCTGTTACTCTAACCCAGTCCCAAACACTGCGGGCTGTTACTCTAACCCAGTCCCAAACAATGCAGGCTGTTACTCTAACCCAGTCCCAAACACTGCAGGCTGTTACTCTAACCCAGGCCCAAACACTGCAGGCTGTTACTCTAACCCAGTGCCAAACACTGCATGTTGGTAATCTAACACATTTCCCAACACTGGAAGGCCGTTACTCTAACCCACTCCCAAACACTGCAGGCTCTTACTCTAACCCACTCCCAAAAACTGCAGGCAGTTACTCTTACGCAAACTCAAACACTGCAGGCTGTTACTCTAACCAAGTCCCAAACACTGCAGTCTGTTATTCTAACCACCTCCCAAATACTGCAGGCTGTTACTCTAACACATTTCCAAACACTGCAGGCTCTTACTTTAACCCAATGCCAAACACGGCAGGCTGGTACTCTAACCCTTTCCCAAACACTGCAGGCTGTTACTCTAACCATGTCAGAAACACTGCAGAATGTTACACTAATCCATTCCCAAACACTTCAGGCTGTTCCTCTAGCCCAGTCCCAAACAATGCAGGATGTTACTCTAACCCAGTTCCAAACACTGCAGGCTCTTACTCTAACGCAGTCCCAATCTCTGCAGGCTGTTACTCTAACCCAGTCCCAAACACTGCAAGCTGTTACTCTAACCCACTCCCAAACACTGCAGGCTGTTATTCTAACCCAGTCCCAACCACATCAGGCTGTTACTCTAACCCAGTGTCAAACACTGCAGGCTGTTACTCTAACCCAGTCCCAAACACAACAGGCTGTTACTCTAACCCATTGCCAAACAATGCAGCCTATTACTCTAACCCAGTGTCAAACACTGCGGGCTGTTACTCTAACCCCCAGTCCCAAACACTGCAGAAAAATCCCAAACACTGCAGGCTGGTACGCTAACCCAATCCCAAACACTACAGGCTGTTACTCAAACCCAGTCCCAAACACTGCAGGCTGTTACTCTAACCAAGTCCCAAACACTGCAGTCTGTTACTCTAACCACCTCCCAAATACTGCAGGCTGTTACTCTAACCCATTCCCAAACACAGCAGGCTCTTACTCTAACCCAATGCCAAACACGGCAGGCTGTTACTCTAACCCTTTCCCAAACACTGCAGGCTGTTACTCTAACCATGTCCGAAACACTGCAGACTGTTACACTAACCGATTCACAAACACTTCAGGCTGTTCCTCTAGCCCTGTCCCAAACAATGCAGGATGTTACTCTAACCCAGTTCCAAACACTGCAGCCACTTACTCTATCGCAGTCCCAATCTCTGCAGGCTGTTACTCTAACCCAGTCCCAAACACTGCAGGCTGTTACTCTAACCCACTCCCAAACACTGCAGGCTCTTAATCTAACCCAGTCCCAACCATTTCAGGCTGTTACTCTAACCCAGTGTCAAACACTGCAGGCTGTTACTCTAACCCAGTCCCAAACACAACAGGCTGTTACTCTAACCCTTTGCCAAACAATGCAGCCTATTACTCTAACCCAGTGTCAAACACTGCGTGCTGTTACTCTAACCCCCAGTCCCAAACAATGCAAATCAATCCCTAACACTGCACTCTGTTACTCAAATCCAATCCCAAACACTACAGGCTGTTACTCTAACCCAGTCCCAAACATTGCAGGCTGTTACTCTAACCCAATCCCAAACACTGCAGCCTGTTACTCTAACCCAGTCTCAAACACTGCTGGCTGTTACTCTAACCAATTCCCAAACACAGCAGGCTATTACTCTAACCCAGTCCCAAAAACTGCAGGCTGTTACTCTAACCCAGTCTCAAACACTGCAGGCTGTTACTCTAACCCATTCCCAAACACTGCAGGCTGTTACTCTAACCCTGTGCCGAACACTGCAGGCTGTTACTCTAACCCAGTCCCAAACACGGCAGGCTATTACTCTAACCCAGTGTCAAACACTGCAGGCTGTTACTCTAACCCAGTTCCAAACACTGCAAATCAATCCCAAACACTGCAGGCTGTTACTCTAACCCAGTCCCAAACACTGCAGGCTGTTTCTCTAACCCAGTCCCAAACACTGCAGGCTGTTACTCTAACCCAGACCCAAACACTGACGGCTGTTACTCTAACGCAAACCCAAACACTGCAGGCTGTCGCTCTAACGCAGTCTCAAACACTGCAGGCTGTTACTCTTACGCAAACCCAAACACTGCAGGCTGTTACTCTAACCGAATCGCAAACACTGCAGGCTGTTACTCTAACCAAGTCCCAAACACAGCAGGCTGTTACTCTAACCCAGTCCCAAAAACTGCAGGCTGTTACTCTAACCCAGTCTCAAACACTGCAGGCTGTGAATCTAACCCAGTCCCAAACACTGCAGGCTGTTACTCTAACCCTGTCCCAAACACTGCAGGCTGTTACTCTAACCCAGTGTCAAACACTGCAGGCTGTTATTCTAACCAGTGTCAAACACTGCAGGCTGTTACTCTAACCCAGTCCAAACACTGCAGGCTGTTACTCTAACCCAGACCCAAACACTGACGGCTGTTACTCTAACGCAAACCCAAACACTGCAGGCTGTCGCTCTAACGCAGTCTCAAACACTGCAGGCTGTTACTCTTACGCAAACCCAAACACTGCAGGCTGTTACTCTAACCGAGTCTCAAACACTGCAGGCTGTTACTCTAACCAAGTCCCAAACACTGCAGTCTGTTATTCTAAACACCTCCCAAATACTGCAGGCTGTTACTCTAACCCATTCCCAAACACTGCAGGCTCTTACGCTAACCCAATGCCAAACACGGCAGGCTGTTACTCTAACCCTTTCCCAAACACTGCAGGCTGTTACTCTAACCATGTCAGAAACACTGCAGACTGTTACACTAACCCATTCCCAAACACTTCAGGCTCTTCCTCTAGCCCAGTCCCAAACAATGCAGGATGTTACTCTAACCCAGTTCCAAACACTGCAGGCTCTTACTCTAACGCAGTCCCAATCTCTGCAGGCTGTTACTCTAACCCAGTCCCAAACACTGCAGGCTCTTAGTCCAACCCAGTACCAAACAATGCATGCTGTTACACTAGCCCTGTGACAAACAGTGCAGGCTGTTACTCTAACCCAGTCCCAAACACTGCAAGCTGTTACTCTAACCCTCTCCCAAACACTGCAGGCTGTTATTCTAACCCAGTCCCAACCACTTCAGGCTGCTACTCTAACCCAGTGTCAAACACTGCAGGCTGTTACTCTAACCCAGACCCAATCACAACAGGCTGTTACTCTAACCCATTGCCAAACAATGCAGCCTATTACTCTAACCCAGTGTCAAACACTGCGGGCTGTTACTCTAAACCCCAGTCCCAAACACTGCAAATCAATCCCAAACACTGCAGGCTGTTACTCTAACCCAATCCCAAACATTACAGGCTGTTACTCAAACCCAGTCCCAAAGACTGCAGGCTGTTACTCTAACCCAGTCCCAAACACTGCAGGCTGTTACTCTAACCAAGTCCTAAACACTGCAGTCTGTTACTCTAACCACCTCCCAAATACTGCAGGCTGTTACTCTAACCCATTCCCAAACACTGCAGGCTGTTGCTCTAACACAATCCCAAACACTACAGGCTGTTACTCTAACCCAGTCCCAAACACTGCAGGCTGTTACTCTAACCCAGTCCCAAACACTGCAGCCTGTTACTCTAACCCAGTCTCAAACACTGCAGGCTGTTACTCTAACCCAGTCCCAAACACTGCTGGCTGTTACTCGAACCAATTCCCAAACACAGCAGGCTGTTACTCTAACCCAGTCCCAAAAACTGCAGGCTGTTACTCTAACCCAGTCTCAAAAACTGCAGGCTGTGACTCTAACCCAGTCCCAAACACTGCAGGCTGTTACTCTAACCCAGTGCCAAACACTGCAGGTTCTTTCTCTAAACCAGTCTCAAACACTGCAAGCTGTTACTCTAACCCATTGCCAAACAAAGCAGCCTATTACTCTAACCCAGTGTCAAATAATGCGGGCTGTTACTCTAACCCCATGTCCCAAACGCTGCAAATCAATCCCAAACACTGCAGGCTGTTACTCTAACCCAGTCCCAAACACTGCAGGCTGTTACTCTATCACAGTCCCAAACACAACAGGCTGTTTCTCTAACCCAGTCCCAAACACTGCAGGCTGTTACTCTAACCCAGACCCAAACACTGACGGCTGTTACTCTAACGCAAACCCAAACACTGCAGGCTGTCGCTCTAACGCAGTCTCAAACACTGCAGGCTGTTACTCTTACGCAAACCCAAACACTGCAGGCTGTTACACTAACCGAGTCTCAAACACTGCAGGCTGTTACTCTGACCCAGAGCCGAACACTGCAGGCTGTTACTCTAACCCAGTCCCAAACACTGCAGGCTGTTACTCTAACCCAGTATCAAACACTGCAGGCTGTTATTCTAACCCAGTCCCAAACACTGCAGGCAGTTACTCCAACCCAGTGCCAAACACTGCAGCCTGTTACTCCATCCCAGTCCCAAACACTGCAGCCTGTTATTCTAACCCAGTTGCAAACACTGCATGCTGTTACTCTAACCCAGTTCCCAAACACTGCAGGCTCTTAATCTAACCCAGTCCCAAACACTGCAGGCTGTTACTCTAACCCAGTCCCAAACACTGCTGGCTGTTACTCTCACCCAGTCCCAAACAATGCATGCTGTTACTCTCACCCAGTCCCAAACACTGCGGGCTGTTACTCTAACCCAGTCCCAAACACTGCAGGATGTTACTCTAACCCAGTCCCAAACACTGCAGGCTGTTACTCTAACCCAGTGCCAAACAATGCATGTTGGTAATCTAACACATTTCCCAACACTGGAAGGCCGTTACTCTAACCCACTCCCAAACACAGCAAGCTCTTACTCTAACCCACTCCCAAAAACTGCAGGCAGTTACTCGAACCCAGTCCCAAACACTGCAGGCTGTTACTCTAACCCAATCACAAAAACTGCAGGCTGTCACTCTGACCCAGTGTCAAACCCTGCAGTCTGTTACTCTATCCCAGTCCCAAACACTACAGGCTGTTACACTAACCAGACCCAAACACTGACGGCTGTTACTCTAACGCAAACCCAAACACTGCAGGCTGTCGCTCTAACGCAGTCTCAAACACTGCAGGCTGTTACTCTAACCCAGTCCCAAACACTGCAGGCTGTTACTCATACGCAAACCCAAACACTGCAGGCTGTTACTCTAATCGAGTCTCAAACACTGCAGGCTGTTACCCTAACCAAGTCCCAAACACTGCAGTCTGTTACTCTAACCACCTCCCAAATACTGCACGCTGTTACTCTAACCCATGCCCAAACACTGAAGGCTCTTACTCTAACCCAGTCCCAAACACTGCAGGCAGTTACTCTAACCCACTGCCAAACACTGCAGCCTGTTACTCCATCCCAGTCACAAACACTGCTGGCTGTAACTCTAACCCAGTCCCAAACACTGCAGGCTGTTACTCTAACCCAGTCCCAAACACTGAAGGCTGTTACTCTCACCCAGTCCCAAACAATGCATGCTGTTACTCTAACCCAGTCCCAAACACTGCGGGCTGTTACTCTAACCCAGTCCCAAACAATGCAGGTTGTTACTCTAACCCAGGCCCAAACACTGCAGGCTGGTACTCTAACCCAGTGCCAAACACTGCATGTTGGTAATCTAACACATTTCCCAACACTGGAAGGCCGTTACTCTAACCCACTCCCAAACACTGCAGGCTCTTACTCTAACCCACTCCCAAAAACTGCAGGCAGTTACTCTTACGCAAACTCAAACACTGCGGGCTGTTACTCTAACCCAGTCCCAAACACTGCAGGCTGTTACTCTAACCCAGTGCCAAACACTGCATGTTGGTAATCTAACACATTTCCCAACAATGGAAGGCCGTTACTCTAACCCACTCCCAAACACAGCAAGCTCTTACTCTAACCCACTCCCAAAAACTGCAGGCAGTTACTCGAACCCAGTCCCAAACACTGCAGGCTGTTACTCTAACCCAATCACAAAAACTGCAGGCTGTCACTCTGACCCAGTGTCAAACCCTGCAGTCTGTTACTCTATCCCAGTCCCAAACACTACAGGCTGTTACACTAACCAGACCCAAACACTGACGGCTGTTACTCTAACGCAAACCCAAACACTGCAGGCTGTCGCTCTAACGCAGTCTCAAACACTGCAGGCTGTTACTCTAACCCAGTCCCAAACACTGCAGGCTGTTACTCATACGCAAACCCAAACACTGCAGGCTGTTACTCTAACCGAGTCTCAAACACTGCAGGCTGTTACCCTAACCAAGTCCCAAACACTGCAGTCTGTTACTCTAACCACCTCCCAAATACTGCAGGCTGTTACTCTAACCCATTCCCAAACACTGAAGGCTCTTACTCTAACCCAGTCCCAAACACTGCAGGCAGTTACTCTAACCCACTGCCAAACACTGCAGCCTGTTACTCCATCCCAGTCACAAACACTGCTGGCTGTAACTCTAACCCAGTCCCAAACACTGCAGGCTGTTACTCTAACCCAGTCCCAAACACTGCTGGCTGTTACTCTCACCCAGTCCCAAACAATGCATGCTGTTACTCTAACCCAGTCCCAAACACTGCGGGCTGTTACTCTAACCCAGTCCCAAACAATGCAGGCTGTTACTCTAACCCAGGCCCAAACACTGCAGGCTGTTACTCTAACCCAGTGCCAAACACTGCATGTTGGTAATCTAACACATTTCCCAACACTGGAAGGCCGTTACTCTAACCCACTCCCAAACACTGCAGGCTCTTACTCTAACCCACTCCCAAAAACTGCAGGCAGTTACTCTTACGCAAACTCAAACACTGCAGGCTGTTACTCTAACCAAGTCCCAAACACTGCAGTCTGTTATTCTAACCACCTCCCAAATACTGCAGGCTGTTACTCTAACACATTTCCAAACACTGCAGGCTCTTACTCTAACCCAATGCCAAACACGGCAGGCTGGTACTCTAACCCTTTCCCAAACACTGCAGGCTGTTACTCTAACCATGTCAGAAACACTGCAGAATGTTACACTAACCCATTCCCAAACACTTCAGGCTGTTCCTCTAGCCCAGTCCCAAACAATGCAGGATGTTACTCTAACCCAGTTCCAAACACTGCAGGCTCTTACTCTAACGCAGTCCCAATCTCTGCAGGCTGTTACTCTAACCCAGTCCCAAACACTGCAAGCTGTTACTCTAACCCACTCCCAAACACTGCAGGCTGTTATTCTAACCCAGTCCCAACCACATCAGGCTGTTACTCTAACCCAGTGTCAAACACTGCAGGCTGTTACTCTAACCCAGTCCCAAACACAACAGGCTGTTACTCTAACCCATTGCCAAACAATGCAGCCTATTACTCTAACCCAGTGTCAAACACTGCGGGCTGTTACTCTAACCCCCAGTCCCAAACACTGCAGAAAAATCCCAAACACTGCAGGCTGGTACGCTAACCCAATCCCAAACACTACAGGCTGTTACTCAAACCCAGTCCCAAACACTGCAGGCTGTTACTCTAACCAAGTCCCAAACACTGCAGTCTGTTACTCTAACCACCTCCCAAATACTGCAGGCTGTTACTCTAACCCATTCCCAAACACAGCAGGCTCTTACTCTAACCCAATGCCAAACACGGCAGGCTGTTACTCTAACCCTTTCCCAAACACTGCAGGCTGTTACTCTAACCATGTCCGAAACACTGCAGACTGTTACACTAACCGATTCACAAACACTTCAGGCTGTTCCTCTAGCCCTGTCCCAAACAATGCAGGATGTTACTCTAACCCAGTTCCAAACACTGCAGCCACTTACTCTATCGCAGTCCCAATCTCTGCAGGCTGTTACTCTAACCCAGTCCCAAACACTGCAGGCTGTTACTCTAACCCACTCCCAAACACTGCAGGCTCTTAATCTAACCCAGTCCCAACCATTTCAGGCTGTTACTCTAACCCAGTGTCAAACACTGCAGGCTGTTACTCTAACCCAGTCCCAAACACAACAGGCTGTTACTCTAACCCTTTGCCAAACAATGCAGCCTATTACTCTAACCCAGTGTCAAACACTGCGTGCTGTTACTCTAACCCCCAGTCCCAAACAATGCAAATCAATCCCTAACACTGCACTCTGTTACTCAAATCCAATCCCAAACACTACAGGCTGTTACTCTAACCCAGTCCCAAACATTGCAGGCTGTTACTCTAACCCAATCCCAAACACTGCAGCCTGTTACTCTAACCCAGTCTCAAACACTGCTGGCTGTTACTCTAACCAATTCCCAAACACAGCAGGCTATTACTCTAACCCAGTCCCAAAAACTGCAGGCTGTTACTCTAACCCAGTCTCAAACACTGCAGGCTGTTACTCTAACCCATTCCCAAACACTGCAGGCTGTTACTCTAACCCTGTGCCGAACACTGCAGGCTGTTACTCTAACCCAGTCCCAAACACGGCAGGCTATTACTCTAACCCAGTGTCAAACACTGCAGGCTGTTACTCTAACCCAGTTCCAAACACTGCAAATCAATCCCAAACACTGCAGGCTGTTACTCTAACCCAGTCCCAAACACTGCAGGCTGTTTCTCTAACCCAGTCCCAAACACTGCAGGCTGTTACTCTAACCCAGACCCAAACACTGACGGCTGTTACTCTAACGCAAACCCAAACACTGCAGGCTGTCGCTCTAACGCAGTCTCAAACACTGCAGGCTGTTACTCTTACGCAAACCCAAACACTGCAGGCTGTTACTCTAACCGAATCGCAAACACTGCAGGCTGTTACTCTAACCAAGTCCCAAACACAGCAGGCTGTTACTCTAACCCAGTCCCAAAAACTGCAGGCTGTTACTCTAACCCAGTCTCAAACACTGCAGGCTGTGAATCTAACCCAGTCCCAAACACTGCAGGCTGTTACTCTAACCCTGTCCCAAACACTGCAGGCTGTTACTCTAAACCAGTGTCAAACACTGCAGGCTGTTATTCTAACCAGTGTCAAACACTGCAGGCTGTTACTCTAACCCAGTCCAAACACTGCAGGCTGTTACTCTAACCCAGACCCAAACACTGACGGCTGTTACTCTAACGCAAACCCAAACACTGCAGGCTGTCGCTCTAACGCAGTCTCAAACACTGCAGGCTGTTACTCTTACGCAAACCCAAACACTGCAGGCTGTTACTCTAACCGAGTCTCAAACACTGCAGGCTGTTACTCTAACCAAGTCCCAAACACTGCAGTCTGTTATTCTAAACACCTCCCAAATACTGCAGGCTGTTACTCTAACCCATTCCCAAACACTGCAGGCTCTTACGCTAACCCAATGCCAAACACGGCAGGCTGTTACTCTAACCCTTTCCCAAACACTGCAGGCTGTTACTCTAACCATGTCAGAAACACTGCAGACTGTTACACTAACCCATTCCCAAACACTTCAGGCTCTTCCTCTAGCCCAGTCCCAAACAATGCAGGATGTTACTCTAACCCAGTTCCAAACACTGCAGGCTCTTACTCTAACGCAGTCCCAATCTCTGCAGGCTGTTACTCTAACCCAGTCCCAAACACTGCAGGCTCTTAGTCCAACCCAGTACCAAACAATGCATGCTGTTACACTAGCCCTGTGACAAACAGTGCAGGCTGTTACTCTAACCCAGTCCCAAACACTGCAAGCTGTTACTCTAACCCTCTCCCAAACACTGCAGGCTGTTATTCTAACCCAGTCCCAACCACTTCAGGCTGCTACTCTAACCCAGTGTCAAACACTGCAGGCTGTTACTCTAACCCAGACCCAATCACAACAGGCTGTTACTCTAACCCATTGCCAAACAATGCAGCCTATTACTCTAACCCAGTGTCAAACACTGCGGGCTGTTACTCTAAACCCCAGTCCCAAACACTGCAAATCAATCCCAAACACTGCAGGCTGTTACTCTAACCCAATCCCAAACATTACAGGCTGTTACTCAAACCCAGTCCCAAAGACTGCAGGCTGTTACTCTAACCCAGTCCCAAACACTGCAGGCTGTTACTCTAACCAAGTCCTAAACACTGCAGTCTGTTACTCTAACCACCTCCCAAATACTGCAGGCTGTTACTCTAACCCATTCCCAAACACTGCAGGCTGTTGCTCTAACACAATCCCAAACACTACAGGCTGTTACTCTAACCCAGTCCCAAACACTGCAGGCTGTTACTCTAACCCAGTCCCAAACACTGCAGCCTGTTACTCTAACCCAGTCTCAAACACTGCAGGCTGTTACTCTAACCCAGTCCCAAACACTGCTGGCTGTTACTCGAACCAATTCCCAAACACAGCAGGCTGTTACTCTAACCCAGTCCCAAAAACTGCAGGCTGTTACTCTAACCCAGTCTCAAAAACTGCAGGCTGTGACTCTAACCCAGTCCCAAACACTGCAGGCTGTTACTCTAACCCAGTGCCAAACACTGCAGGTTCTTTCTCTAAACCAGTCTCAAACACTGCAAGCTGTTACTCTAACCCATTGCCAAACAAAGCAGCCTATTACTCTAACCCAGTGTCAAATAATGCGGGCTGTTACTCTAACCCCATGTCCCAAACGCTGCAAATCAATCCCAAACACTGCAGGCTGTTACTCTAACCCAGTCCCAAACACTGCAGGCTGTTACTCTATCACAGTCCCAAACACAACAGGCTGTTTCTCTAACCCAGTCCCAAACACTGCAGGCTGTTACTCTAACCCAGACCCAAACACTGACGGCTGTTACTCTAACGCAAACCCAAACACTGCAGGCTGTCGCTCTAACGCAGTCTCAAACACTGCAGGCTGTTACTCTTACGCAAACCCAAACACTGCAGGCTGTTACACTAACCGAGTCTCAAACACTGCAGGCTGTTACTCTGACCCAGAGCCGAACACTGCAGGCTGTTACTCTAACCCAGTCCCAAACACTGCAGGCTGTTACTCTAACCCAGTATCAAACACTGCAGGCTGTTATTCTAACCCAGTCCCAAACACTGCAGGCAGTTACTCCAACCCAGTGCCAAACACTGCAGCCTGTTACTCCATCCCAGTCCCAAACACTGCAGCCTGTTATTCTAACCCAGTTGCAAACACTGCATGCTGTTACTCTAACCCAGTTCCCAAACACTGCAGGCTCTTAATCTAACCCAGTCCCAAACACTGCTGGCTGTTACTCTAACCCAGTCCCAAACACTGCAGGCTGTTACTCTAACCCAGTCCCAAACACTGCTGGCTGTTACTCTCACCCAGTCCCAAACAATGCATGCTGTTACTCTCACCCAGTCCCAAACACTGCGGGCTGTTACTCTAACCCAGTCCCAAACACTGCAGGATGTTACTCTAACCCAGTCCCAAACACTGCAGGCTGTTACTCTAACCCAGTGCCAAACAATGCATGTTGGTAATCTAACACATTTCCCAACACTGGAAGGCCGTTACTCTAACCCACTCCCAAACACAGCAAGCTCTTACTCTAACCCACTCCCAAAAACTGCAGGCAGTTACTCGAACCCAGTCCCAAACACTGCAGGCTGTTACTCTAACCCAATCACAAAAACTGCAGGCTGTCACTCTGACCCAGTGTCAAACCCTGCAGTCTGTTACTCTATCCCAGTCCCAAACACTACAGGCTGTTACACTAACCAGACCCAAACACTGACGGCTGTTACTCTAACGCAAACCCAAACACTGCAGGCTGTCGCTCTAACGCAGTCTCAAACACTGCAGGCTGTTACTCTAACCCAGTCCCAAACACTGCAGGCTGTTACTCATACGCAAACCCAAACACTGCAGGCTGTTACTCTAATCGAGTCTCAAACACTGCAGGCTGTTACCCTAACCAAGTCCCAAACACTGCAGTCTGTTACTCTAACCACCTCCCAAATACTGCACGCTGTTACTCTAACCCATGCCCAAACACTGAAGGCTCTTACTCTAACCCAGTCCCAAACACTGCAGGCAGTTACTCTAACCCACTGCCAAACACTGCAGCCTGTTACTCCATCCCAGTCACAAACACTGCTGGCTGTAACTCTAACCCAGTCCCAAACACTGCAGGCTGTTACTCTAACCCAGTCCCAAACACTGAAGGCTGTTACTCTCACCCAGTCCCAAACAATGCATGCTGTTACTCTAACCCAGTCCCAAACACTGCGGGCTGTTACTCTAACCCAGTCCCAAACAATGCAGGTTGTTACTCTAACCCAGGCCCAAACACTGCAGGCTGGTACTCTAACCCAGTGCCAAACACTGCATGTTGGTAATCTAACACATTTCCCAACACTGGAAGGCCGTTACTCTAACCCACTCCCAAACACTGCAGGCTCTTACTCTAACCCACTCCCAAAAACTGCAGGCAGTTACTCTTACGCAAACTCAAACACTGCGGGCTGTTACTCTAACCCAGTCCCAAACACTGCAGGCTGTTACTCTAACCCAGTGCCAAACACTGCATGTTGGTAATCTAACACATTTCCCAACAATGGAAGGCCGTTACTCTAACCCACTCCCAAACACAGCAAGCTCTTACTCTAACCCACTCCCAAAAACTGCAGGCAGTTACTCGAACCCAGTCCCAAACACTGCAGGCTGTTACTCTAACCCAATCACAAAAACTGCAGGCTGTCACTCTGACCCAGTGTCAAACCCTGCAGTCTGTTACTCTATCCCAGTCCCAAACACTACAGGCTGTTACACTAACCAGACCCAAACACTGACGGCTGTTACTCTAACGCAAACCCAAACACTGCAGGCTGTCGCTCTAACGCAGTCTCAAACACTGCAGGCTGTTACTCTAACCCAGTCCCAAACACTGCAGGCTGTTACTCATACGCAAACCCAAACACTGCAGGCTGTTACTCTAACCGAGTCTCAAACACTGCAGGCTGTTACCCTAACCAAGTCCCAAACACTGCAGTCTGTTACTCTAACCACCTCCCAAATACTGCAGGCTGTTACTCTAACCCATTCCCAAACACTGAAGGCTCTTACTCTAACCCAGTCCCAAACACTGCAGGCAGTTACTCTAACCCACTGCCAAACACTGCAGCCTGTTACTCCATCCCAGTCACAAACACTGCTGGCTGTAACTCTAACCCAGTCCCAAACACTGCAGGCTGTTACTCTAACCCAGTCCCAAACACTGCTGGCTGTTACTCTCACCCAGTCCCAAACAATGCATGCTGTTACTCTAACCCAGTCCCAAACACTGCGGGCTGTTACTCTAACCCAGTCCCAAACAATGCAGGCTGTTACTCTAACCCAGGCCCAAACACTGCAGGCTGTTACTCTAACCCAGTGCCAAACACTGCATGTTGGTAATCTAACACATTTCCCAACACTGGAAGGCCGTTACTCTAACCCACTCCCAAACACTGCAGGCTCTTACTCTAACCCACTCCCAAAAACTGCAGGCAGTTACTCTTACGCAAACTCAAACACTGCAGGCTGTTACTCTAACCAAGTCCCAAACACTGCAGTCTGTTATTCTAACCACCTCCCAAATACTGCAGGCTGTTACTCTAACACATTTCCAAACACTGCAGGCTCTTACTCTAACCCAATGCCAAACACGGCAGGCTGGTACTCTAACCCTTTCCCAAACACTGCAGGCTGTTACTCTAACCATGTCAGAAACACTGCAGAATGTTACACTAACCCATTCCCAAACACTTCAGGCTGTTCCTCTAGCCCAGTCCCAAACAATGCAGGATGTTACTCTAACCCAGTTCCAAACACTGCAGGCTCTTACTCTAACGCAGTCCCAATCTCTGCAGGCTGTTACTCTAACCCAGTCCCAAACACTGCAAGCTGTTACTCTAACCCACTCCCAAACACTGCAGGCTGTTATTCTAACCCAGTCCCAACCACATCAGGCTGTTACTCTAACCCAGTGTCAAACACTGCAGGCTGTTACTCTAACCCAGTCCCAAACACAACAGGCTGTTACTCTAACCCATTGCCAAACAATGCAGCCTATTACTCTAACCCAGTGTCAAACACTGCGGGCTGTTACTCTAACCCCCAGTCCCAAACACTGCAGAAATATCCCAAACACTGCAGGCTGGTACGCTAACCCAATCCCAAACACTACAGGCTGTTACTCAAACCCAGTCCCAAACACTGCAGGCTGTTACTCTAACCAAGTCCCAAACACTGCAGTCTGTTACTCTAACCACCTCCCAAATACTGCAGGCTGTTACTCTAACCCATTCCCAAACACAGCAGGCTCTTACTCTAACCCAATGCCAAACACGGCAGGCTGTTACTCTAACCCTTTCCCAAACACTGCAGGCTGTTACTCTAACCATGTCCGAAACACTGCAGACTGTTACACTAACCGATTCACAAACACTTCAGGCTGTTCCTCTAGCCCTGTCCCAAACAATGCAGGATGTTACTCTAACCCAGTTCCAAACACTGCAGCCACTTACTCTATCGCAGTCCCAATCTCTGCAGGCTGTTACTCTAACCCAGTCCCAAACACTGCAGGCTGTTACTCTAACCCACTCCCAAACACTGCAGGCTCTTAATCTAACCCAGTCCCAACCATTTCAGGCTGTTACTCTAACCCAGTGTCAAACACTGCAGGCTGTTACTCTAACCCAGTCCCAAACACAACAGGCTGTTACTCTAACCCTTTGCCAAACAATGCAGCCTATTACTCTAACCCAGTGTCAAACACTGCGTGCTGTTACTCTAACCCCCAGTCCCAAACAATGCAAATCAATCCCTAACACTGCACTCTGTTACTCAAATCCAATCCCAAACACTACAGGCTGTTACTCTAACCCAGTCCCAAACATTGCAGGCTGTTACTCTAACCCAATCCCAAACACTGCAGCCTGTTACTCTAACCCAGTCTCAAACACTGCTGGCTGTTACTCTAACCAATTCCCAAACACAGCAGGCTATTACTCTAACCCAGTCCCAAAAACTGCAGGCTGTTACTCTAACCCAGTCTCAAACACTGCAGGCTGTTACTCTAACCCATTCCCAAACACTGCAGGCTGTTACTCTAACCCTGTGCCGAACACTGCAGGCTGTTACTCTAACCCAGTCCCAAACACGGCAGGCTATTACTCTAACCCAGTGTCAAACACTGCAGGCTGTTACTCTAACCCAGTTCCAAACACTGCAAATCAATCCCAAACACTGCAGGCTGTTACTCTAACCCAGTCCCAAACACTGCAGGCTGTTTCTCTAACCCAGTCCCAAACACTGCAGGCTGTTACTCTAACCCAGACCCAAACACTGACGGCTGTTACTCTAACGCAAACCCAAACACTGCAGGCTGTCGCTCTAACGCAGTCTCAAACACTGCAGGCTGTTACTCTTACGCAAACCCAAACACTGCAGGCTGTTACTCTAACCGAATCCCAAACACAGCAGGCTGTTACTCTAACCCAGTCCCAAAAACTGCAGGCTGTTACTCTAACCCAGTCTCAAACACTGCAGGCTGTGAATCTAACCCAGTCCCAAACACTGCAGGCTGTTACTCTAACCCTGTCCCAAACACTGCAGGCTGTTACTCTAAACCAGTGTCAAACACTGCAGGCTGTTATTCTAACCAGTGTCAAACACTGCAGGCTGTTACTCTAACCCAGTCCAAACACTGCAGGCTGTTACTCTAACCCAGACCCAAACACTGACGGCTGTTACTCTAACGCAAACCCAAACACTGCAGGCTGTCGCTCTAACGCAGTCTCAAACACTGCAGGCTGTTACTCTTACGCAAACCCAAACACTGCAGGCTGTTACTCTAACCGAGTCTCAAACACTGCAGGCTGTTACTCTAACCAAGTCCCAAACACTGCAGTCTGTTATTCTAAACACCTCCCAAATACTGCAGGCTGTTACTCTAACCCATTCCCAAACACTGCAGGCTCTTACGCTAACCCAATGCCAAACACGGCAGGCTGTTACTCTAACCCTTTCCCAAACACTGCAGGCTGTTACTCTAACCATGTCAGAAACACTGCAGACTGTTACACTAACCCATTCCCAAACACTTCAGGCTCTTCCTCTAGCCCAGTCCCAAACAATGCAGGATGTTACTCTAACCCAGTTCCAAACACTGCAGGCTCTTACTCTAACGCAGTCCCAATCTCTGCAGGCTGTTACTCTAACCCAGTCCCAAACACTGCAGGCTCTTAGTCCAACCCAGTACCAAACAATGCATGCTGTTACACTAGCCCTGTGACAAACAGTGCAGGCTGTTACTCTAACCCAGTCCCAAACACTGCAAGCTGTTACTCTAACCCTCTCCCAAACACTGCAGGCTGTTATTCTAACCCAGTCCCAACCACTTCAGGCTGCTACTCTAACCCAGTGTCAAACACTGCAGGCTGTTACTCTAACCCAGACCCAATCACAACAGGCTGTTACTCTAACCCATTGCCAAACAATGCAGCCTATTACTCTAACCCAGTGTCAAACACTGCGGGCTGTTACTCTAACCCCCAGTCCCAAACACTGCAAATCAATCCCAAACACTGCAGGCTGTTACTCTAACCCAATCCCAAACATTACAGGCTGTTACTCAAACCCAGTCCCAAAGACTGCAGGCTGTTACTCTAACCCAGTCCCAAACACTGCAGGCTGTTACTCTAACCAAGTCCTAAACACTGCAGTCTGTTACTCTAACCACCTCCCAAATACTGCAGGCTGTTACTCTAACCCATTCCCAAACACTGCAGGCTGTTGCTCTAACACAATCCCAAACACTACAGGCTGTTACTCTAACCCAGTCCCAAACACTGCAGGCTGTTACTCTAACCCAGTCCCAAACACTGCAGCCTGTTACTCTAACCCAGTCTCAAACACTGCAGGCTGTTACTCTAACCCAGTCCCAAACACTGCTGGCTGTTACTCGAACCAATTCCCAAACACAGCAGGCTGTTACTCTAACCCAGTCCCAAAAACTGCAGGCTGTTACTCTAACCCAGTCTCAAAAACTGCAGGCTGTGACTCTAACCCAGTCCCAAACACTGCAGGCTGTTACTCTAACCCAGTGCCAAACACTGCAGGTTCTTTCTCTAAACCAGTCTCAAACACTGCAAGCTGTTACTCTAACCCATTGCCAAACAAAGCAGCCTATTACTCTAACCCAGTGTCAAATAATGCGGGCTGTTACTCTAACCCCATGTCCCAAACGCTGCAAATCAATCCCAAACACTGCAGGCTGTTACTCTAACCCAGTCCCAAACACTGCAGGCTGTTACTCTATCACAGTCCCAAACACAACAGGCTGTTTCTCTAACCCAGTCCCAAACACTGCAGGCTGTTACTCTAACCCAGACCCAAACACTGACGGCTGTTACTCTAACGCAAACCCAAACACTGCAGGCTGTCGCTCTAACGCAGTCTCAAACACTGCAGGCTGTTACTCTTACGCAAACCCAAACACTGCAGGCTGTTACACTAACCGAGTCTCAAACACTGCAGGCTGTTACTCTGACCCAGAGCCGAACACTGCAGGCTGTTACTCTAACCCAGTCCCAAACACTGAAGGCTGTTACTCTAACCCAGTATCAAACACTGCAGGCTGTTATTCTAACCCAGTCCCAAACACTGCAGGCAGTTACTCCAACCCAGTGCCAAACACTGCAGCCTGTTACTCCATCCCAGTCCCAAACACTGCAGCCTGTTATTCTAACCCAGTTGCAAACACTGCATGCTGTTACTCTAACCCAGTTCCCAAACACTGCAGGCTCTTAATCTAACCCAGTCCCAAACACTGCTGGCTGTTACTCTAACCCAGTCCCAAACACTGCAGGCTGTTACTCTAACCCAGTCCCAAACACTGCTGGCTGTTACTCTCACCCAGTCCCAAACAATGCATGCTGTTACTCTCACCCAGTCCCAAACACTGCGGGCTGTTACTCTAACCCAGTCCCAAACACTGCAGGATGTTACTCTAACCCAGTCCCAAACACTGCAGGCTGTTACTCTAACCCAGTGCCAAACAATGCATGTTGGTAATCTAACACATTTCCCAACACTGGAAGGCCGTTACTCTAACCCACTCCCAAACACAGCAAGCTCTTACTCTAACCCACTCCCAAAAACTGCAGGCAGTTACTCGAACCCAGTCCCAAACACTGCAGGCTGTTACTCTAACCCAATCACAAAAACTGCAGGCTGTCACTCTGACCCAGTGTCAAACCCTGCAGTCTGTTACTCTATCCCAGTCCCAAACACTACAGGCTGTTACACTAACCAGACCCAAACACTGACGGCTGTTACTCTAACGCAAACCCAAACACTGCAGGCTGTCGCTCTAACGCAGTCTCAAACACTGCAGGCTGTTACTCTAACCCAGTCCCAAACACTGCAGGCTGTTACTCATACGCAAACCCAAACACTGCAGGCTGTTACTCTAATCGAGTCTCAAACACTGCAGGCTGTTACCCTAACCAAGTCCCAAACACTGCAGTCTGTTACTATAACCACCTCCCAAATACTGCAGGCTGTTACTCTAACCCATGCCCAAACACTGAAGGCTCTTACTCTAACCCAGTCCCAAACACTGCAGGCAGTTACTCTAACCCACTGCCAAACACTGCAGCCTGTTACTCCATCCCAGTCACAAACACTGCTGGCTGTAACTCTAACCCAGTCCCAAACACTGCAGGCTGTTACTCTAACCCAGTCCCAAACACTGAAGGCTGTTACTCTCACCCAGTCCCAAACAATGCATGCTGTTACTCTAACCCAGTCCCAAACACTGCGGGCTGTTACTCTAACCCAGTCCCAAACAATGCAGGCTGTTACTCTAACCCAGGCCCAAACACTGCAGGCTGGTACTCTAACCCAGTGCCAAACACTGCATGTTGGTAATCTAACACATTTCCCAACACTGGAAGGCCGTTACTCTAACCCACTCCCAAACACTGCAGGCTCTTACTCTAACCCACTCCCAAAAACTGCAGGCAGTTACTCTTACGCAAACTCAAACACTGCAGGCTGTTACTCTAACCAAGTCCCAAACACTGCAGTCTGTTATTCTAACCACCTCCCAAATACTGCAGGCTGTTACTCTAACACATTTCCAAACACTGCAGGCTCTTACTCTAACCCAATGCCAAACACGGCAGGCTGGTACTCTAACCCTTTCCCAAACACTGCAGGCTGTTACTCTAACCATGTCAGAAACACTGCAGAATGTTACACTAATCCATTCCCAAACACTTCAGGCTGTTCCTCTAGCCCAGTCCCAAACAATGCAGGATGTTACTCTAACCCAGTTCCAAACACTGCAGGCTCTTACTCTAACGCAGTCCCAATCTCTGCAGGCTGTTACTCTAACCCAGTCCCAAACACTGCAGCCTGTTACTCTAACCCAGTCTCAAACACTGCAGGCTGTTACTCTAACCCAGTCCCAAACACTGCTGGCTGTTACTCGAACCAATTCCCAAACACAGCAGGCTGTTACTCTAACCCAGTCCCAAAAACTGCAGGCTGTTACTCTAACCCAGTCTCAAACACTGCAGGCTGTGACTCTAACCCAGTCCCAAACACTGCAGGCTGTTACTCTAACCCAGTGCCAAACACTGCAGGTTCTTTCTCTAAACCAGTCTCAAACACTGCAAGCTGTTACTCTAACCCACTCCCAAACACTACAGGCTGTTATACTAACCCAGTCCCAACCACTTCAGGCTTTTACTCTAACCCAGTGTCAAACACTGCAGGCTGTTACTCTAACCCAGCCCCAAACACAACAGGCTGTTACTCTAACCCATTGCCAAACAAAGCAGCCTATTAGTCTAACCCAGTGTCAAATAATGCGGGCTGTTACTCTAATCCCATGTCCCAAACGCTGCAAATCAATCCCAAACACTGCAGGCTGTTACTCTAACCCAATCCCAAACACTACAGGCTGTTACTCTAACCCAGTCCCAAACACTGCAGGCTGTTACTCTATCACAGTCCCAAACACAACAGGCTGTTTCTCTAACCCAGTCCCAAACACTGCAGGCTGTTACTCTAACCCAGACCCAAACACTGACGGCTGTTACTCTAACGCAAACCCAAACACTGCAGGCTGTCGCTCTAACGCAGTCTCAAACACTGCAGGCTGTTACTCTTACGCAAACCCAAACACTGCAGGCTGTTACTCTAACCGAGTCTCAAACACTGCAGGCTGTTACTCTGACCCAGAGCCGAACACTGCAGGCTGTTACTCTAACCCAGTCCCAAACACTGCAGGCTGTTACTCTAACCCAGTATCAAACACTGCAGGCTGTTATTCTAACCCAGTCCCAAACACTGCAGGCAGTTACTCTAACCCAGTGCCAAACACTGCAGCCTGTTACTCCATCCCAGTCCCAAACACTGCAGCCTGTTATTCTAACCCAGTTGCAAACACTGCATGCTGTTACTCTAACCCAGTTCCCCAACACTGCAGGCTCTTAATCTAACCCAGTCCCAAACACTGCTGGCTGTTACTCTAACCCAGTCCCAAACACTGCAGGCTGTTACTCTAACCCAGTCCCAAACACTGCTGGCTGTTACTCTCACCCAGTCCCAAACAATGCATGCTGTTACTCTCACCCAGTCCCAAACACTGCGGGCTGTTACTCTAACCCAGTCCCAAACACTGCAGGATGTTACTCTAACCCAGTCCCAAACACTGCAGGCTGTTACTCTAACCCAGTGCCAAACACTGCATGTTGGTAATCTAACACATTTCCCAACACTGGAAGGCCGTTACTCTAACCCACTCCCAAACACAGCAAGCTCTTACTCTAACCCACTCCCAAAAACTGCAGGCAGTTACTCGAACCCAGTCCCAAACACTGCAGGCTGTCACTCTGACCCAGTGTCAAACCCTGCAGTCTGTTACTCTATCCCAGTCCCAAACACTACAGGCTGTTACACTAACCAGACCCAAACACTGACGGCTGTTACTCTAACGCAAACCCAAACACTGCAGGCTGTCGCTCTAACGCAGTCTCAAACACTGCAGGCTGTTACTCTAACCCAGTCCCAAACACTGCAGGCTGTTACTCATACGCAAACCCAAACACTGCAGGCTGTTACTCTAACCGAGTCTCAAACACTGCAGGCTGTTACCCTAACCAAGTCCCAAACACTGCAGTCTGTTACTCTAACCACCTCCCAAATACTGCAGGCTGTTACTCTAACCCATTCCCAAACACTGAAGGCTCTTACTCTAACCCAGTCCCAAACACTGCAGGCAGTTACTCTAACCCACTGCCAAACACTGCAGCCTGTTACTCCATCCCAGTCACAAACACTGCTGGCTGTAACTCTAACCCAGTCCCAAACACTGCAGGCTGTTACTCTAACCCAGTCCCAAACACTGCTGGCTGTTACTCTCACCCAGTCCCAAACAATGCATGCTGTTACTCTTACCCAGTCCCAAACACTGCGGGCTGTTACTCTAACCCAGTCCCAAACAATGCAGGCTGTTACTCTAACCCAGGCCCAAACACTGCAGGCTGTTACTCTAACCCAGTGCCAAACACTGCATGTTGGTAATCTAACACATTTCCCAACACTGGAAGGCCGTTACTCTAACCCACTCCCAAACACTGCAGGCTCTTACTCTAACCCACTCCCAAAAACTGCAGGCAGTTACTCTTACGCAAACTCAAACACTGCAGGCTGTTACTCTAACCAAGTCCCAAACACTGCAGTCTGTTATTCTAACCACCTCCCAAATACTGCAGGCTGTTACTCTAACACATTTCCAAACACTGCAGGCTCTTACTCTAACCCAATGCCAAACACGGCAGGCTGGTACTCTAACCCTTTCCCAAACACTGCAGGCTGTTACTCTAACCATGTCAGAAACACTGCAGACTGTTACACTAACCCATTCCCAAACACTTCAGGCTGTTCCTCTAGCCCAGTCCCAAACAATGCAGGATGTTACTCTAACCCAGTTCCAAACACTGAAGGCTCTTACTCTAACGCAGTCCCAATCTCTGCAGGCTGTTACTCTAACCCAGTCCCAAACACTGCAAGCGGTTACTCTAACCCACTCCCAAACACTGCAGGCTGTTATTCTAACCCAGTCCCAACCACATCAGGCTGTTACTCTAACCCAGTGTCAAACACTGCAGGCTGTTACTCTAACCCAGTCCCAAACACAACAGGCTGTTACTCTAACCCATTGCCAAACAATGCAGCCTATTACTCTAACCCAGTGTCAAACACTGCGGGCTGTTACTCTAACCCCCAGTCCCAAACACTGCAGAAAAATCCCAAACACTGCAGGCTGGTACGCTAACCCAATCCCAAACACTACAGGCTGTTACTCAAACCCAGTCCCAAACACTGCAGGCTGTTACTCTAACCAAGTCCCAAACACTGCAGTCTGTTACTCTAACCACCTCCCAAATACTGCAGGCTGTTACTCTAACCCATTCCCAAACACAGCAGGCTCTTACTCTAACCCAATGCCAAACACGGCAGGCTGTTACTCTAACCCTTTCCCAAACACTGCAGGCTGTTACTCTAACCATGTCCGAAACACTGCAGACTGTTACACTAACCGATTCACAAACACTTCAGGCTGTTCCTCTAGCCCTGTCCCAAACAATGCAGGATGTTACTCTATCCCAGTTCCAAACACTGCAGCCACTTACTCTATCGCAGTCCCAATCTCTGCAGGCTGTTACTCTAACCCAGTCCCAAACACTGCAGGCTGTTACTCTAACCCACTCCCAAACACTGCAGGCTCTTAATCTAACCCAGTCCCAACCATTTCAGGCTGTTACTCTAACCCAGTGTCAAACACTGCAGGCTGTTACTCTAACCCTGTCCCAAACACAACAGGCTGTTACTCTAACCCTTTGCCAAACAATGCAGCCTATTACTCTAACCCGGCGTCAAACACTGCGTGCTGTTACTCTAACCCCCAGTCCCAAACAATGCAAATCAATCCCTAACACTGCAGGCTGTTACTCAAATCCAATCCCAAACACTACAGGCTGTTACTCTAACCCAGTCCCAAACATTGCAGGCTGTTACTCTAACCCAATCCCAAACACTGCAGTCTGTTACTCTAACCCAGTCTCAAACACTGCTGGCTGTTACTCTAAACAATTCCCAAACACAGCAGGCTATTACTCTAACCCAGTCCCAAAAACTGCAGGCTGTTACTCTAACCCAGTCTCAAACACTGCAGGCTGTTACTCTAACCCATTCCCAAACACTGCAGGCTGTTACTCTAACCCTGTGCCGAACACTGCAGGCTGTTACTCTAACCCAGTCCCAAACACGGCAGGCTATTACTCTAACCCAGTGTCAAACACTGCAGGCTGTTACTCTGACCCAGTTCCAAACACTGCAAATCAATCCCAAACACTGCAGGCTGTTACTCTAACCCAGTCCCAAACACTGCAGGCTGTTTCTCTAACCCAGTCCCAAACACTGCAGGCTGTTACTCTAACCCAGACCCAAACACTGACGGCTGTTACTCTAACGCAAACCCAAACACTGCAGGCTGTCGCTCTAACGCAGTCTCAAACACTGCAGGCTGTTACTCTTACGCAAACCCAAACACTGCAGGCTGTTACTCTAACCGAATCGCAAACACTGCAGGCTGTTACTCTAACCAAGTCCCAAACACAGCAGGCTGTTACTCTAACCCAGTCCCAAAAACTGCAGGCTGTTACTCTAACCCAGTCTCAAACACTGCAGGCTGTGAATCTAACCCAGTCCCAAACACTGCAGGCTGTTACTCTAACCCTGTCCCAAACACTGCAGGCTGTTACTCTAACCCAGTGTCAAACACTGCAGGCTGTTATTCTAACCAGTGTCAAACACTGCAGGCTGTTACTCTAACCCAGTCCAAACACTGCAGGCTGTTACTCTAACCCAGACCCAAACACTGACGGCTGTTACTCTAACGCAAACCCAAACACTGCAGGCTGTCGCTCTAACGCAGTCTCAAACACTGCAGGCTGTTACTCTTACGCAAACCCAAACACTGCAGCCTGTTACTCTAACCGAGTCTCAAACACTGCAGGCTGTTACTCTAACCAAGTCCCAAACACTGCAGTCTGTTATTCTAAACACCTCCCAAATACTGCAGGCTGTTACTCTAACCCATTCCCAAACACTGCAGGCTCTTACGCTAACCCAATGCCAAACACGGCAGGCTGTTACTCTAACCCTTTCCCAAACACTGCAGGCTGTTACTCTAACCATGTCAGAAACACTGCAGACTGTTACACTAACCCATTCCCAAACACTTCAGGCTCTTCCTCTAGCCCAGTCCCAAACATTGCAGGATGTTACTCTAACCCAGTTCCAAACACTGCAGGCTCTTACTCTAACGCAGTCCCAATCTCTGCAGGCTGTTACTCTAACCCAGTCCCAAACACTGCAGGCTCTTAGTCCAACCCAGTACCAAACAATGCATGCTGTTACACTAGCCCTGTGTCAAACACTGCAGGCTGTTACTCTAACCCAGTCCCAAACACTGCAAGCTGTTACTCTAACCCTCTCCCAAACACTGCAGGCTGTTATTCTAACCCAGTCCCAACCACTTCAGGCTGCTACTCTAACCCAGTGTCAAACACTGCAGGCTGTTACTCTAACCCAGACCCAATCACAACAGGCTGTTACTCTAACCCATTGCCAAACAATGCAGCCTATTACTCTAACCCAGTGTCAAACACTGCGGGCTGTTACTCTAACCCCCAGTCCCAAACACTGCAAATCAATCCCAAACACTGCAGGCTGTTACTCTAACCCAATCCCAAACATTACAGGCTGTTACTCAAACCCAGTCCCAAAGACTGCAGGCTGTTACTCTAACCCAGTCCCAAACACTGCAGGCTGTTACTCTAACCAAGTCCTAAACACTGCAGTCTGTTACTCTAACCACCTCCCAAATACTGCAGGCTGTTACTCTAACCCATTCCCAAACACTGCATGCTCTTACTCTAACCCAATGCCAAACACGGCAGGCTGTTACTCTAAACCTTTCCCAAACACTGCAGGCTGTTACTCTAACCATGTCCGAAACACTGCAGACTGTTACACTAACCCATTCCCAAACACTTCAGGCTGTTCCTCTAGCCCAGTCCCAAACAATGCAGGATGATACTCTAACCCAGTTCCAAACACTGCAGGCTCTTACTCTAACGCAGTCCCAATCTCTGCAGGCTGTTACTCTAACACCCAGTCCCAAACACTGCTAATCAATCCCAAACACTGCAGGCTGTTGCTCTAACACAATCCCAAACACTACAGGCTGTTACTCTAACCCAGTCCCAAACACTGCAGGCTGTTACTCTAACCCAGTCCCAAACACTGCAGCCTGTTACTCTAACCCAGTCTCAAACACTGCAGGCTGTTACTCTAACCCAGTCCCAAACACTGCTGGCTGTTACTCGAACCAATTCCCAAACACAGCAGGCTGTTACTCTAACCCAGTCCCAAAAACTGCAGGCTGTTACTCTAACCCAGTCTCAAACACTGCAGGCTGTGACTCTAACCCAGTCCCAAACACTGCAGGCTGTTACTCTAACCCAGTGCCAAACACTGCAGGTTCTTTCTCTAAACCAGTCTCAAACACTGCAAGCTGTTACTCTAACCCACTCCCAAACACTACAGGCTGTTATACTAACCCAGTCCCAACCACTTCAGGCTTTTACTCTAACCCAGTGTCAAACACTGCAGGCTGTTACTCTAACCCAGCCCCAAACACAACAGGCTGTTACTCTAACCCATTGCCAAACAAAGCAGCCTATTACTCTAACCCAGTGTCAAATAATGCGGGCTGTTACTCTAACCCCATGTCCCAAACGCTGCAAATCAATCCCAAACACTGCAGGCTGTTACTCTAACCCAATCCCAAACACTACAGGCTGTTACTCTAACCCAGTCCCAAACACTGCAGGCTGTTACTCTATCACAGTCCCAAACACAACAGGCTGTTTCTCTAACCCAGTCCCAAACACTGCAGGCTGTTACTCTAACCCAGACCCAAACACTGACGGCTGTTACTCTAACGCAAACCCAAACACTGCAGGCTGTCGCTCTAACGCAATCTCAAACACTGCAGGCTGTTACTCTTACGCAAACCCAAACACTGCAGGCTGTTACTCTAACCGAGTCTCAAACACTGCAGGCTGTTACTCTAACCAAGTCCCAAACACTGCAGTCTGTTATTCTAACCACCTCCTAAACACTGCAGGCTGTTATTCTAACCCAGTCCCAACCACTTCAGGCTGCTACTCTAACCCAGTGTCAAACACTGCAGGCTGTTACTCTAACCCAGACCCAATCACAACAGGCTGTTACTCTAACCCATTGCCAAACAATGCAGCCTATTACTCTAACCCAGTGTCAAACACTGCAGGCTGTTACTCTAACCCAATCCCAAACACTACAGGCTGTTACTCAAACCCAGTCCCAAAGACTGCAGGCTGTTACTCTAACCCAGTTCCAAACACTGCAAATCAATCCCAAAAACTGCAGGCTGTTACTCTAACCCAGTCCCAAACACTGCAGGCTGTTTCTCTAACCCAGTCCCAAACACTGCAGGCTGTTACTCTAACCCAGACCCAAACACTGACGGCTGTTACTCTAACGCAAACCCAAATACTGCAGGCTGTCGCTCTAACGCAGTCTCAAACACTGCAGGTTGTTACTCTTATGCAAACCCAAACAATGCAGGCTGTTACTCTAACCGAGTCTCAAACACTGCAGGCTGTTACTCTAACCAAGTCCCAAACACTGCAGTCTGTTATTCTAACCACCTCCCAAATACTGCAGGCTGTAACTCTAACCCATTCCCAAACACTGCAAGCTCTTACTCTAACCCAATGCCAAACACGGCAGGCTGTTACTCTAACCCTTTCCCAAACACTGCAGGCTGTTACACTAACCATGTCAGAAACACTGCAGACTGTTATACTAACCCATTCCCAAACACTTCAGGCTGTTCCTCTAGCCCAGTCCCAAACAATGCAGGATGTTGCTCTCACCCAGTTCCAAACACTGCAGGCTCTTACTCTAACGCATTCCCAATCTCTGCAGGCTGTTACTCTAAACCAGTCCCAAACACTGCAAGCTGTTACTCTAACCCAATCCCAAACACTGCAGGCTGTTACTCTAAACCATTGCCAAACACTGCTGGCTGTTACTCTAACCCACTCCCAAACACTGCAGGCTGTTACTCTAACCCAGTCCCAAACACTGCAGGCTCTTACTCTAACCATATGTCAAAAACTGCAGGCTGTTACTCTAACCCAGTCCCAAACACTGCAGGCTGTTACTCTAACCCAGTCCCAAACACTGCAGGCTGTTACTCTAACCCAGTCCCAAACACTGCAAGCTGTTACTCTAACCCAATCCCAAACACTGCAGGCTGTTACTCTAAACCATTGCCAAACACTGCTGGCTGTTACTCTAACCCACTCCCAAACACTGCAGGCTGTTACTCTAACCCAGTCCCAAACACTGCAGGCTCTTACTCTAACCCTATGTCAAAAACTGCAGGCTGTTACTCTAACCCAGTCCCAAACACTGCAGGCTGTTACTCTAACCCAGTCCCAAACACTGCAGTCTGTTACCCTCACCCTGTGCCAAACAGTGCAGGCTGTTACTGTATCCCTGTCCCAAATACTGCTGGCTGTTACTCTAACCAAGTGTCAAACAAAGCAGGCTTTTACTCTAACCAGTGTCAACACTGCAGGCTGTTACTCTAACCCAGTCCCAAAGACTGCAGGCTGTTAATCTAACCCAGTCTCAAACACAGCAGGCTGTTACTCTAACCCAGTGCCAAACTCTGCAGGCTATTGCTCTAACCCAGTCCCAAACACTGCAAGCTGTTACTCTAACCCAATGTCAAACAGTGCTGGCTGTTACTCTAACCCAGTCTCAAACACTGCAGGCTGTTACTCTAACCCATTCCCAAACACTGCAGGCTGTTACTCTAAGCCAGTGCCGAACAATGCAGGCTGTTACTCTAACCCACTCCCAAACACGGCAGGCTATTACTCTAACCCAGTCTCAAACACTGCAGGCTGTTACTCTAACCCAGTCCCAAACACTGCAAATCAATCCCAAACACTGCAGGCTGTTACTCTAACCCAGTCCCAAACACTGCAGGCTGTTTCTCTAACCCAGTCCCAAACACTGCAGGCGGTTACTCTAACCCAGACCCAAACACTGACGGCTGTTACAATAACGCAAACCCAAACACTGCAGGATTTCGCTCTAACGCAGTCTCAAACACTGCAGGCTGTTACTCTTACGCAAACCCAAACACTGCAGGCTGTTAGTCTAACCAAGTCCCAAACACTGCAGTCTGTTGCTAAAACCACCTCCCAAATACTGCTGGCTGTTACTCTAGCCCATTCCCAAACAATGCAGGCTCTTACTCTAACCCAATGCCAAACAATGCAGGCTGTTACTCTAACCCAGTCCCAATCTCTGCAGGCTGTTACTCTAACCCAATCCCAAACACTGCTGGCTCTTACTCTAACCCAGTCCCAACAACTTCAGGCTGTTACTCTAACCCAGTGTCAAACACTGCAGGCTGTTACTCTAACCCAGTCCCAAACACTGCAGGCTGTTACTCTAATACAGTCCCAAGCACTGCAGGCTGTTACTCTAACCCAGTCCCAAACACTGCAGGCTGTTACTCTAACCCAGTCCCAAACACTGCATGCTGGTAATCTAACACAGTTCCCAACACTGGAAGGCCGTTACTCTAACCCAGTCCCAAAAACTGCAGGCTCTTACTCGAACCAACTCCCAAAAACTGCAGGATGTCACTCGAACCCAGTCCCAAACACTGCGGTTTGTTACTCTAACCCAATCCCAAAAACTGCAGGTTGTCACTCTGACTCAGTGTCAATCCCTGCAGGCTGTTACTCTAACCCAGTCCCAAACACTACAGGCTGTTACTCTAACCCAAAGCCAAACACTGACGGCTGTTACTCTAACGCAAACCCAAACACTGCAGGCTGTCGCTCTAACGCAGTCTCAAACACTGCAGGCTGTTACTCTTACACAAACCCAAACACTGCAGGCTGTTACTCTAACCAAGTCCCAAACACTGCAGTCTGTTATACTAACCACCTCCCAAATACTGCAGGCTGTTACTCTAACCCATTCCCAAACACTGCAGGCTCTTACTCTAACCCAATGCCAAACACGGCAGGCTGTTACTCTAACCCTTTCCCAAACACTGCAGGCTGTTACTCTAACCATGTCAGAAACACTGCAGACTGTTACACTAACCCATTCCAAAACACTTCAGGCTGTTCCTCTAGCCCAGTCCCAAACAATGCAGGATGTTACTCTAACCCAGTTCCAAACACTGCAGGCTCTTACTCTAACGCAGCCCCAATCTCTGTAGGCTGTTACTCTAACACACTCCCAAACACTGCAGGCTGTTATTCTAACCCAGTCCCAACCCAGAGTCAAACACTGCAGGCTGTTACTCTAACCCAGTCCCAAACACAACAGGCTGTTACTCTAACCCATTGCCAAACAATGCAGCCTATTACTCTAACCCAGTGTCAAACACTGCAGGCTGTTACTCTAACCCCCAGTCCCAAACACTGCAAATCAATCCCAAACACTGCAGGCTGTGACTCTAACCCAATCCCAAACACTACAGGCTGTTACTCAAACCCAGTCCCAAACAGTGCAGGCTGTTACTCTAACCAAGTCCCAAACACTTCAGTCTGTTACTCTAACAACCTCCCAAATACTGCAGGCTGTTACTCTAACCCATTCCCAAACACTGCAGGCTCTTACTCTAACCCAATGCCAAACACGGCAGGCTGTTACTCTAACCCTTTCCCAAACACTGCAGGCTGTTACTCTAACCATGTCAGAAACACTGCAGACTGTTACACTAACCCATTCCCAAACACTTCAGGCTGTTCCTCTAGCCCAGTCCCAAACAATGCAGGATGTTACTCTAACCCAGTTCCAAACACTGCAGGCTCTTACTCTAACGCAGTCCCAATCTCTGCAGGCTGTTACTCTAACCCAGTCCCAAACACTGCAGCCTGTTACTCTAACCCACTCCCAAACACTGCAGGCTGTTATTCTAACCCAGTCCCAACCACTTCAGGCTGTTACTCTAACCCAGTGTCAAACACTGCAGGCTGTTACTCTAACCCAGTCCCAAACACAACAGGCTGTTTCTCTAACCCTTTGCCAAACAATGCAGCCTATTACTCTAACCCAGTGTCAAACACTGCGGGATGTTACTCTAACCCCCAGTCCCAAACACTGCAAATCAATCCCAAACACTGCAGGCTGTTACTCTAACCCAATCCCAAACACTACAGGCTGTTACTCTAACCCAGTCCCAAACACTGCAGGCTGTTACTCTAACCCAATCCCAAACACTGCAGCCTGTTACTCTAACCCAGTCCCAAAGACTGCAGGCTGTTACTCTAACCCAGTCCCAAACACTGCAGGCTGTTACTCTAACCAAGTCCTAAACACTGCAGTCTGTTACTCTAACCACCTCCCAAATACTGCAGGCTGTTACTCTAACCCATTCCCAAACACTGCATGCTCTTACTCTAACCCAATGCCAAACACGGCAGGCTGTTACTCTAAACCTTTCCCAAACACTGCAGGCTGTTACTCTAACCATGTCCGAAACACTGCAGACTGTTACACTAACCCATTCCCAAACACTTCAGGCTGTTCCTCTAGCCCAGTCCCAAACAATGCAGGATGATACTCTAACCCAGTTCCAAACACTGCAGGCTCTTACTCTAACGCAGTCCCAATCTCTGCAGGCTGTTACTCTAACACCCAGTCCCAAACACTGCTAATCAATCCCAAACACTGCAGGCTGTTGCTCTAACACAATCCCAAACACTACAGGCTGTTACTCTAACCCAGTCCCAAACACTGCAGGCTGTTACTCTAACCCAGTCCCAAACACTGCAGCCTGTTACTCTAACCCAGTCTCAAACACTGCAGGCTGTTACTCTAACCCAGTCCCAAACACTGCTGGCTGTTACTCGAACCAATTCCCAAACACAGCAGGCTGTTACTCTAACCCAGTCCCAAAAACTGCAGGCTGTTACTCTAACCCAGTCTCAAACACTGCAGGCTGTGACTCTAACCCAGTCCCAAACACTGCAGGCTGTTACTCTAACCCAGTGCCAAACACTGCAGGTTCTTTCTCTAAACCAGTCTCAAACACTGCAAGCTGTTACTCTAACCCACTCCCAAACACTACAGGCTGTTATACTAACCCAGTCCCAACCACTTCAGGCTTTTACTCTAACCCAGTGTCAAACACTGCAGGCTGTTACTCTAACCCAGCCCCAAACACAACAGGCTGTTACTCTAACCCATTGCCAAACAAAGCAGCCTATTACTCTAACCCAGTGTCAAATAATGCGGGCTGTTACTCTAACCCCATGTCCCAAACGCTGCAAATCAATCCCAAACACTGCAGGCTGTTACTCTAACCCAATCCCAAACACTACAGGCTGTTACTCTAACCCAGTCCCAAACACTGCAGGCTGTTACTCTATCACAGTCCCAAACACAACAGGCTGTTTCTCTAACCCAGTCCCAAACACTGCAGGCTGTTACTCTAACCCAGACCCAAACACTGACGGCTGTTACTCTAACGCAAACCCAAACACTGCAGGCTGTCGCTCTAACGCAATCTCAAACACTGCAGGCTGTTACTCTTACGCAAACCCAAACACTGCAGGCTGTTACTCTAACCGAGTCTCAAACACTGCAGGCTGTTACTCTAACCAAGTCCCAAACACTGCAGTCTGTTATTCTAACCACCTCCTAAACACTGCAGGCTGTTATTCTAACCCAGTCCCAACCACTTCAGGCTGCTACTCTAACCCAGTGTCAAACACTGCAGGCTGTTACTCTAACCCAGACCCAATCACAACAGGCTGTTACTCTAACCCATTGCCAAACAATGCAGCCTATTACTCTAACCCAGTGTCAAACACTGCAGGCTGTTACTCTAACCCAATCCCAAACACTACAGGCTGTTACTCAAACCCAGTCCCAAAGACTGCAGGCTGTTACTCTAACCCAGTTCCAAACACTGCAAATCAATCCCAAAAACTGCAGGCTGTTACTCTAACCCAGTCCCAAACACTGCAGGCTGTTTCTCTAACCCAGTCCCAAACACTGCAGGCTGTTACTCTAACCCAGACCCAAACACTGACGGCTGTTACTCTAACGCAAACCCAAATACTGCAGGCTGTCGCTCTAACGCAGTCTCAAACACTGCAGGTTGTTACTCTTATGCAAACCCAAACAATGCAGGCTGTTACTCTAACCGAGTCTCAAACACTGCAGGCTGTTACTCTAACCAAGTCCCAAACACTGCAGTCTGTTATTCTAACCACCTCCCAAATACTGCAGGCTGTAACTCTAACCCATTCCCAAACACTGCAAGCTCTTACTCTAACCCAATGCCAAACACGGCAGGCTGTTACTCTAACCCTTTCCCAAACACTGCAGGCTGTTACACTAACCATGTCAGAAACACTGCAGACTGTTATACTAACCCATTCCCAAACACTTCAGGCTGTTCCTCTAGCCCAGTCCCAAACAATGCAGGATGTTGCTCTCACCCAGTTCCAAACACTGCAGGCTCTTACTCTAACGCATTCCCAATCTCTGCAGGCTGTTACTCTAAACCAGTCCCAAACACTGCAAGCTGTTACTCTAACCCAATCCCAAACACTGCAGGCTGTTACTCTAAACCATTGCCAAACACTGCTGGCTGTTACTCTAACCCACTCCCAAACACTGCAGGCTGTTACTCTAACCCAGTCCCAAACACTGCAGGCTCTTACTCTAACCATATGTCAAAAACTGCAGGCTGTTACTCTAACCCAGTCCCAAACACTGCAGGCTGTTACTCTAACCCAGTCCCAAACACTGCAGGCTGTTACTCTAACCCAGTCCCAAACACTGCAAGCTGTTACTCTAACCCAATCCCAAACACTGCAGGCTGTTACTCTAAACCATTGCCAAACACTGCTGGCTGTTACTCTAACCCACTCCCAAACACTGCAGGCTGTTACTCTAACCCAGTCCCAAACACTGCAGGCTCTTACTCTAACCCTATGTCAAAAACTGCAGGCTGTTACTCTAACCCAGTCCCAAACACTGCAGGCTGTTACTCTAACCCAGTCCCAAACACTGCAGTCTGTTACCCTCACCCTGTGCCAAACAGTGCAGGCTGTTACTGTATCCCTGTCCCAAATACTGCTGGCTGTTACTCTAACCAAGTGTCAAACAAAGCAGGCTTTTACTCTAACCAGTGTCAACACTGCAGGCTGTTACTCTAACCCAGTCCCAAAGACTGCAGGCTGTTAATCTAACCCAGTCTCAAACACAGCAGGCTGTTACTCTAACCCAGTGCCAAACTCTGCAGGCTATTGCTCTAACCCAGTCCCAAACACTGCAAGCTGTTACTCTAACCCAATGTCAAACAGTGCTGGCTGTTACTCTAACCCAGTCTCAAACACTGCAGGCTGTTACTCTAACCCATTCCCAAACACTGCAGGCTGTTACTCTAAGCCAGTGCCGAACAATGCAGGCTGTTACTCTAACCCACTCCCAAACACGGCAGGCTATTACTCTAACCCAGTCTCAAACACTGCAGGCTGTTACTCTAACCCAGTCCCAAACACTGCAAATCAATCCCAAACACTGCAGGCTGTTACTCTAACCCAGTCCCAAACACTGCAGGCTGTTTCTCTAACCCAGTCCCAAACACTGCAGGCGGTTACTCTAACCCAGACCCAAACACTGACGGCTGTTACAATAACGCAAACCCAAACACTGCAGGATTTCGCTCTAACGCAGTCTCAAACACTGCAGGCTGTTACTCTTACGCAAACCCAAACACTGCAGGCTGTTAGTCTAACCAAGTCCCAAACACTGCAGTCTGTTGCTAAAACCACCTCCCAAATACTGCTGGCTGTTACTCTAGCCCATTCCCAAACAATGCAGGCTCTTACTCTAACCCAATGCCAAACAATGCAGGCTGTTACTCTAACCCAGTCCCAATCTCTGCAGGCTGTTACTCTAACCCAATCCCAAACACTGCTGGCTCTTACTCTAACCCAGTCCCAACAACTTCAGGCTGTTACTCTAACCCAGTGTCAAACACTGCAGGCTGTTACTCTAACCCAGTCCCAAACACTGCAGGCTGTTACTCTAATACAGTCCCAAGCACTGCAGGCTGTTACTCTAACCCAGTCCCAAACACTGCAGGCTGTTACTCTAACCCAGTCCCAAACACTGCATGCTGGTAATCTAACACAGTTCCCAACACTGGAAGGCCGTTACTCTAACCCAGTCCCAAAAACTGCAGGCTCTTACTCGAACCAACTCCCAAAAACTGCAGGATGTCACTCGAACCCAGTCCCAAACACTGCGGTTTGTTACTCTAACCCAATCCCAAAAACTGCAGGTTGTCACTCTGACTCAGTGTCAATCCCTGCAGGCTGTTACTCTAACCCAGTCCCAAACACTACAGGCTGTTACTCTAACCCAAAGCCAAACACTGACGGCTGTTACTCTAACGCAAACCCAAACACTGCAGGCTGTCGCTCTAACGCAGTCTCAAACACTGCAGGCTGTTACTCTTACACAAACCCAAACACTGCAGGCTGTTACTCTAACCAAGTCCCAAACACTGCAGTCTGTTATACTAACCACCTCCCAAATACTGCAGGCTGTTACTCTAACCCATTCCCAAACACTGCAGGCTCTTACTCTAACCCAATGCCAAACACGGCAGGCTGTTACTCTAACCCTTTCCCAAACACTGCAGGCTGTTACTCTAACCATGTCAGAAACACTGCAGACTGTTACACTAACCCATTCCAAAACACTTCAGGCTGTTCCTCTAGCCCAGTCCCAAACAATGCAGGATGTTACTCTAACCCAGTTCCAAACACTGCAGGCTCTTACTCTAACGCAGCCCCAATCTCTGTAGGCTGTTACTCTAACACACTCCCAAACACTGCAGGCTGTTATTCTAACCCAGTCCCAACCCAGAGTCAAACACTGCAGGCTGTTACTCTAACCCAGTCCCAAACACAACAGGCTGTTACTCTAACCCATTGCCAAACAATGCAGCCTATTACTCTAACCCAGTGTCAAACACTGCAGGCTGTTACTCTAACCCCCAGTCCCAAACACTGCAAATCAATCCCAAACACTGCAGGCTGTGACTCTAACCCAATCCCAAACACTACAGGCTGTTACTCAAACCCAGTCCCAAACAGTGCAGGCTGTTACTCTAACCAAGTCCCAAACACTTCAGTCTGTTACTCTAACAACCTCCCAAATACTGCAGGCTGTTACTCTAACCCATTCCCAAACACTGCAGGCTCTTACTCTAACCCAATGCCAAACACGGCAGGCTGTTACTCTAACCCTTTCCCAAACACTGCAGGCTGTTACTCTAACCATGTCAGAAACACTGCAGACTGTTACACTAACCCATTCCCAAACACTTCAGGCTGTTCCTCTAGCCCAGTCCCAAACAATGCAGGATGTTACTCTAACCCAGTTCCAAACACTGCAGGCTCTTACTCTAACGCAGTCCCAATCTCTGCAGGCTGTTACTCTAACCCAGTCCCAAACACTGCAGCCTGTTACTCTAACCCACTCCCAAACACTGCAGGCTGTTATTCTAACCCAGTCCCAACCACTTCAGGCTGTTACTCTAACCCAGTGTCAAACACTGCAGGCTGTTACTCTAACCCAGTCCCAAACACAACAGGCTGTTTCTCTAACCCTTTGCCAAACAATGCAGCCTATTACTCTAACCCAGTGTCAAACACTGCGGGATGTTACTCTAACCCCCAGTCCCAAACACTGCAAATCAATCCCAAACACTGCAGGCTGTTACTCTAACCCAATCCCAAACACTACAGGCTGTTACTCTAACCCAGTCCCAAACACTGCAGGCTGTTACTCTAACCCAATCCCAAACACTGCAGCCTGTTACTCTAACCCAGAACCAAAGATTGCAGGCTGTGACTCTAACCCAGTCCCAAACACTGCAGGCTGTTACTCTAACCCAGTCTCAAACACTGCAGGCTGTGACTCTAACCCAGTCCCAAACACTGCAGGCTGTTACTCTAACCCTGTCCCAAACACTGCAGGCTGTTACTCTAACACAGTCCCAAACACTGCAGGCTGTAACTCTAACCCAGTCCCAAACACTGCAGGCTGTTACTCTAACCAATTCCCAAACACAGCAGGCTGTTACTCTAACCCAGTCTCAAACACTGCAGGCTGTGACTCTAACCCAGTCCAAAACACTGCAGGCTGTTACTCTAACCCAGTCCAAAACACTGCAGGCTGTTACTCTAACCCAGTCCAAAACACTGCAGGCTGTTACTCTAACCCAATCCCAAACACTGCAGGCTGCTATTCTAACCCAGACCCAAACAATGCAGGCTGTTACTCTAACCCAGACCCAAACACTGCAGGCTGTTACTCTAAACCAGTCTCAAACACTGCAGGCTGTTATTCTAACCCAGACCCAAACACTTCAGGCCGTTACTCTAACCCAGTGTCAAACACTGCAGGCTTTTACTCTAACCCAATCCCAAACACAACAGGCTGTTACTCTAACCCATTGCCAAACAATGCAGCCTATTACTCTAACCCAGTGTCAAACACTGCGAGCTGTTACTCTAACCCAATCCCAAACATTACAGGCTGTTACTCTAACCCAATCCCAAACACTACAGGCTGTTACTCTAACCCAGTCCCAAACACTGCAGGCTGTTACTCTAACCAAGTCCTAAACACTGCAGTCTGTTACTCTAACCACCTCCTAAACACTGCAGTCTGTTACTATAACCACCTCCCAAACACTGCAGGCTGTTACTCTAACCCAGTCCCAAAAACTGCAGGATGTGACTCTAACCCAGTCCCAAACACTGCAGGCTGTTACTCTAACCCAGTGCCAAACACTGCAGGCTCTTACTCTAAACCAGTCTCAAACACTGCAGGCTGTTACTCTAACCCTCTCCCAAACACTGCAGGCTGTTATTCTAACCCAGTCCCAACCACTTCAGGCTGTTACTCTAACCCAGTGTCAAACACTGCAGGCTGTTATTCTAACCCAGTCCCAAACACAACAGGCTGTTACGCTAACCCATTGCCAAACAATGCAGCCTATTACTCTAACCCAGTGTCAAACACTGCGGGCTGTTACTCTAACCCCCAGTTCCAAACACTGCAAATCAATCCCAAACACTGCAGGCTGTAACTCTAACCCAATCCCATTCACTGCAGGCTGTTAATCGAACCCAGTCCCAAACACTGCAGGAGGTTACTCTAACACAGTCCCAAACACTGCAGGCTGTTACTTTAGCCCAGTCCCAAACACTGCAGGCTGTTACTCTAACCCAGTACCAAATACTGCAGGCTGTAACTCTATCCCTGTCCCAAATACTGCTGGCTGTTACTCTAACCCAGTGTCAAACACTGCAGGCTTTTACTCTAACCAATGTCAACACTGCAGGCTGTTACTCTAACCCAGTCCCAAAGACTGCAGGCTGTTACTCTAACCCAGTCTCAAACACAGCAGGTTGTTACTCTAACCCAGTGCCAAATTCTGCAGGCTATTGCTCTAACCCAGTCCCAAACACTGCAGGCTGTTACACTAACCCAGTTTCAAACACTGCAGGCTGTTACTCTAACCCAGTACCAAACAATGCATGCTGTTACTCTAACCCTGTGTCAAACACTGCAGGCTGTTACTCTAACCCAGTCCCAAACACTGCAGGCTGTTGCTCTAACCTAGTGCCGAACACTGCAGGCCGTTACTCTAACCCAGTGTCAAACACTGCAGGCTGTTACTCTAACCCAGTCCCAAACACTGCAGTCTGCTACTCTAACCCAGTCCCAAACACTGCAGCCTGTTACTCCATCCCAGTCCCAAACACTGCAGCCTGTTACTCTAACCCAGTTGCAAACACTGCAGGCTCTTACTCTAACCCAGTCCCAAACACTGCTGGCTGTTACTCTAGCCCAGTCCCAAACACTGCAGGCTGTTACTCTAACCCAGTCCCAAACACTGCTGGCCGTTACTCTCACCCAGTCCCAAACAATGCAGTCTGTTACTCTAACCCAGTCCCAAACACTGCGGGCTGTTACTCTAACCCAGTCCCAAACACTGCATGCTGTTACTCTAACCCGGTCCCAAACACTGCAGGCTATTACTCTAACCCAGTGCCAAACACAGCATGCTGGTAATCTAACACAGTTCCCAACACTGGAAGGCCGTTACTCTAACCCAGTCCCAAACACTGCAGGCTCTTACTCTAACACACTCCCAAACACTGCAGGCTGTCACTCGAACCCAGTCCCAAACACTGCAGTTTGTTACTCTAACCCAATCCCAAAAACTGCAGGCTGTCACTCTGACCCAGTGTCAAACCCTGGAGGCTGTTACTCTAACCCAGACCCAAAAACTGACGGCTGTTACTCTAACGTAAATCCAAACACTGCAGGCTGTCGCTCTATCGCAGTCTCAAACACTGCAGGCTGTTACTCTAACCCAGTCCCAAACACTGCTGGCTTTTACTCTAACCAATTCCCAAACACAGCAGGCTGTTACTCTAACCCAGTCCCAAAAACTGCAGGCTGTTACTCTAACCCAGTCTCAAACACTGCAGGCTGTGACTCTAACCCAGTCCCAAACATTGCAGGCTGTTACTCTAACCCTGTCCCAAACACTGCAGGCTGTTACTCTAACCCAGTGTCAAACACTGCAGGCTGTTATTCTAACCAGAGTCAAACACTGCAGGCTGTTACTCTAACCCAGTCCAAACACTGCAGGCTGTTACTCTAACCCAGTGTCAAACACTGCAGGCTGTTACGCTAACCCAGTCTCAAACACTGCAGGCTGTTACTCTAACCCATTCCCAAACACTGTAGGCTGTTACTCTAACCCTGTGCCAAACACTGCTGGCTGTTACTCTAACCCAGTCCAAAACACGGCAGGCTATTACTCTAACCCAGTGTCAAACACTGCAGGCTGTTACTCTAACCCAGTCCCAAACACTGCACATCAATCCCAAACACTGCAGGCTGTTACTCTAATCCAGTCCCAAACACTGCAGGCTGTCTCTCTAACCCAGTCCCAAACACTGCAGGCTGTTACTCTAACCCAGACCCAAACACTGACGGCTGTTACTCTAACGCAAACCCAAACACTGCAGGCTGTCGCTCTAACGCAGTCTCAAACACTGCAGGCTGTTACTCTTACGCAAACCCAAACACTGCAGGCTGTTACTCTAACCGAGTCTCAAACACTGCAGGCTGTTACTCTAACCAAGTCCCAAACACTGCAGTCTGTTATTCTAACCACCTCCCAAATACTGCAGGCTGTTACTCTAACCCATTCCCAAACACTGCAGGCTCTTACTCTAACCCAATGCCAAACACGGCAGGCTGTTACTCTAACCCTTTCCCAAACACTGCAGGCTGTTACTCTAACCATGTCAGAAACACTGCAGACTGTTACACTAACCCATTCCCAAACACTTCAGGCTGTTCCTCTAGCCCAGTCCCAAACAATGCAGGATGTTGCTCTAACCCAGTTCCAAACACTGCAGGCTCTAACTCTAACGCAGTCCCAATCTCTGCAGGCTGTTACTCTAACCCAGTCCCAAACACTGCAAGCTGTTACTCTAACCCACTCCCAAACACTGCAGGCTGTTATTCTAACCCAGTCCCAACCACTTCAGGCTGTTACTCTAACCCAGTGTCAAACACTGCAGGCTGTTACTCTAACCCAGTCCCAAACACTGCAGCCTGTTACTCTAACCCAGTTGCAAACACTGCATGCTGTTACTCTAACCCAGTCCCAAACACTGCTGGCTGTTACTCTAACCCAGTCCCAAACATTGCAGGCTGTTACTCTAACCCAGTCCCAAACACTGCTGGCCGTTACTCTCACGCAGTCCCAAACAATGCAGGCTGTTACTCTAACAAAGTCCCAAACACTGCGGGCTGTTACTCTAATCCAGTGCCAAACACTGCAGGCTGTTACTCTAACCCAATCCCAAAAACTGCAGGCTGTCACTCTGACCCAGTGTCAAACCCTGGAGGCTGTTACTCTAACCCAGTCCCAAACACTACAGGCTGTTACTCTAACCCAGACCCAAACACTGACTGCTGTTACACTAACGCAAACCCAAACACTGCAGGCTGTCGCTCTAACGCAGTCTCAAACAATGCAGGCTGTTACTCTAACCCAGTCCCAAACACTGCTGGCTGTTACTCTAACCAATTCCCAAACACAGCAGGCTGTTACTCTAACCCAGTCCCAAAAACTGCAGGCTGTTACTCTAACCCAGTCTCAAACACTGCAGGCTGTGACTCTAACCCAGTCCCAAACATTGCAGGCTGTTACTCTAACCCTGTCCCAAACACTGCAGGCTGTTAAGCTAACCCAGTGTCAAACACTGCAGGCTGTTATTCTAACCAGTGTCAAACACTGCAGGCTGTTACTCTAACCCAGTCCAAGCACTGCAGGCTGTTACTCTAACCCAATGTCAAACACTGCAGGCTGTTACTCTAACCCAGTGCCAAACACTGCAGGCTGTTACGCTAACCCAGTCTCAAACACTGCAGGCTGTTACTCTAACCCAGTGTCAAACACTGCAGGCTGTTACTCTAACCCAGTCCCAAACACTGCAAATCAATCCCAAACACTGCAGGCTGTTACTCTAACCCAGTCCCAAACACTGCAGGCTGTTTCTCTAACCCAGTCCCAAACACTGCAGGCTGTTACTCTAACCCAGACCCAAACACTGACGGCTGTTACTCTAACGCAAACCCAAACACTGCAGGCTGTCACTCTAACGCAGTCTCAAACACTGAAGGCTGTTACTCTTACGCAAACCCAAACACTGCAGGCTGTTACTCTAACCGAGTCTCAAACACTGCAGGCTGTTACTCTAACCAAGTCCCAAACACTGCAGTCTGTTATTCTAACCACCTCCCAAATACTGCAGGCTGTTACTCTAACCCATTCCCAAACACTGCAGGCTCTTACTCTAACCCAATGCCAAACACGGCAGGCTGTTACTATAACCCTTTCCCAAACACTGCAGGCTGTTACTCTAACCATGTCAGAAACACTGCAGACTGTTACAGTAACCCATTCCCAAACACTTCAGGCTGTTCCTCTAGCCCAGTCCCGAACAATGCAGGATGTTGCACTAACCCAGTTCCAAACACTGCAGGCTCTAACTCTAACGCAGTCCCAATTTCTGCAGGCTGTTACTCTAACCCAGTCCCAAACACTGCAAGCTGTTACTCTAACCCACTCCCAAACACTGCAGGCTGTTATTCTAACCCAGTCCCAACCACTTCAGGCTGTTACTCTAACCCAGTGTCAAACACTGCAGGCTGTTACTCTAACCCAGTCCCAAACACTGCAGCCTGTTACTCTAACCCAGTTGCAAACACTGCATGCTGTTACTCTAACCCAGTCCCAAACACTGCTGGCTGTTACTCTAACCCAGTCCCAAACATTGCAGGCTGTTACTCTAACCCAGTCCCAAACACTGCTGGCCGTTACTCTCACCCAGTCCCAAACAATGCAGGCTGTTACTCTAACCCAGTCCCAAACACTGCGGGCTGTTACTCTAACCCAGTGCCAAACACTGCAGGCTGTTACTCTAACCCAATCCCAAAAACTGCAGGCTGTCACTCTGACCCAGTGTCAAACCCTGCAGGCTGTTACTCTAACCCAGTCCCAAACACTACAGGCTGTTACTCTAACCCAGACCCAAACACTGACGGCTGTTACTCTAACGCAAACCCAAACACTGCAGGCTGTCGCTCTAACGCAGTCTCAAACACTGCAGGCTGTTACTCTAACCCAGTCCCAAACACTGCAGGCTGTTACTCTTAGGCAAACCCAAACACTGCAGGCTGTTACTCTAACCGAGTCTCAAACACTGCAGGCTGTTAATCTAACCAAGTCCCAAACACTGCAGTCTGTTGCTCTAACCACCTCCCTAATACTGCAGGCTGTTATTCTAGCCCATTCCCAAACAATGCAGGCTCTTACTCTAACCCAGTCCCAAACATTGCAGGCTGTTACTCTAACCCAGTCCCAAACACTGCTGGCCGTTACTCTCACCCAGTCCCAAACACTGCAGGCTGTTACTCTAACCCAGTGCCAAACACTGCATGCTGGTAATCTAACACATTTCCCAACACTGGAAGGCCGTTAATCTAACCCAGTCCCAAACACTGCAGGCTCTTACTCTAACCCACTCCCAAAAACTGCAGGCTGTCACTCGAACCAATCCCAAACACTGCAGTTTGTTACTCTAACCCAATCCAAAAAACTGCAGGCTGTCACTCTGACCCAGTGTCAAACCCTGCAGGCTGTTACTCTAACCCAGTCCCAAACACTACAGGCTGTTACTCTAAACCAGACCCAAACACTGACGGCTGTTACTCTAACGCAGTCTCAAACACTGGAGGCTGTTACTCTAACCCTGTCCCAAACACTGCAGGCTGTTCCTCTAACCCAGTCCCAAACACTGCAGCCTGTTACTCTAACCCAGTTGCAAACACTGCATGCTGTTACTCTAACCCAGTCCCAAACACTGCTGGCTGTTACTCTAACCCAGTCCCAAACATTGCAGGCTGTTACTCTAACCCAGTCCCAAACACTGCTGGCCGTTACTCTCACCCAGTCCCAAACAATGCAGGCTGTTACTCTAACCCAGTCCCAAACACTGCGGGCTGTTACTCTAACCCAGTGCCAAACACTGCAGGCTGTTACTCTAACCCAATCCCAAAAACTGCAGGCTGTCACTCTAATACAGTCTCAAACACTGGAGGCTGTTACTCTAACCCTGTCTCAAACACTGCAGGCTGTTCCTCTAACCCAGTGTCAAGCACTGCTGGCTGTTATTCTAACCAGTGTCAAACACTGCAGGCTGTTACTCTAACCCAGTCCAAACACTGCAGGCTGTTACTCTAACCCAATGTCAAACACTGCAGGCTGTTACTCTAACCCAGTGCCAAACACTGCAGGCTGTTACTCTAACCCAGTCTCAAACACTGCAGGCTGTTACTCTAACCCATTCCCAAACACTGCAGGCTGTTACTCTAACCCTGTGCCGAACACTGCAGGCTGTTACTCTAACCCAGTCCCAAACACGGCAGGCTATTACTCTAACCCAGTGTCAAACACTGCAGGCTGTTACTCTAACCCAGTCCCAAACACTGCAAATCAATCCCAAACACTGCAGGCTGTTGCTCTAACCCAGTCCCAAACACTGCAGGCTGTTTTCTAACCCAGTCCCAAACACTGCAGGCTGTTAATCTAACCCAGACACAAACACTGACGGCTGTTAGTCTAACGAAAACCCAAATACTGCAGGCTGTCGCTCTAACGCAGTCTCAAACACTGCATGCTGTTACTCTTACGCAAACCCAAACACTGCAGGCTGTTACTCTAACCGAGTCTCAAACACTGCAGGCTGTTACTCTAACCAAGTCCCAAACACTGCAGTCTGTCATTCTAACCACCTCCCAAATACTGCAGGCTGTAACTCTAACCCATTCCCAAACACTGCAGGCTCTTACTCTAACCCAATGCCAAACACTGCAGGCTCTTACTCTAACCCTATTTCAAACACTGCAGGCTGTTACTCTAACCCAATCCCAAACACTGCAGGCTCTTACTCTAGCCCAGTCCCAAATACTGCAGGCTGTTACCCTCACCCTTTCCCAAACACTGCAGGCTGTTACTCTAACCATGTCAGAAACACTGCAGACTGTTATACTAACCCATTCCCAAACACTTCAGGCTGTTCCTCTAGCCCAGTCCCAAACAATGCAGGATGTTGCTCTCACTCAGTTCCAAACACTGCAGGCTATTACTCTAACGCAGTCCCAATCTCTGCAGGCTGTTACTCTAACCCAGTCCCAAACACTGGAAGCTGTTACTCTAACCCAATCCCAAACACTGCAGGCTGTTACTCTAACCCATTGCCAAACACTGTTGGCTGTTACTCTAACCTAGTCCCAAACACTGCAGGCTGTTACTCTAACCCAGTCCCAAACACTGCAGGCTCTTACTCTAACCCTATTTCAAACACTGCAGGCTGTTACTCTAACCCAATCCCAAACACTGCAGGCTGTTACTCTAACCCAGTCCCAAACATTGCAGGCTCTTACTCTAACCCAGTCGCAAATACTGCAGGCTGTTACCCTCACCCTGTGCCAAACACTGCAGGCTGTTACTGTATCCCTGTCCCAAATACTGCTGGCTGTTACTCTAACCCAGTGTCAAACACTGCAGGCTTTTACTCTAACCAGTGTCAACACTGCAGGCTGTTACTCTAACCCAGTCCCAAAGACTGCAGGCTGTTACTCTAACCCGGTCTCAAACACAGCAGGCTGTTACTCTAACCCAGTGCCAAACTCTGCAGGCTATTGCTCTAACCCAGTCCCAAACACTGCAGGCTGTTACTCTAACCCAAGGTCAAACACTGCAGGCTGTTACTCTAACCCAGTGCCAAACACTGCAGGCTGTTACTCTAACCCAGTCTCAAACACTGCAGGCTGTTACTCTAACCCATTCCCAAACACTGCAGGCTGTTACTCTAACCCTGTGCCGAACACTGCAGGCTGTTACTCTAACCCAGTCCCAAACACGGCAGGCTATTACTCTAACCCAGTGTCAAACACTGCAGGCTGTTATTCTAACCCAGTCCCAAACACTGCAAATCAATCCCAAACACTGCAGGCTGTTACTCTAACCCATTCCCAAATACTGCAGGCTGTTACTCTAACCCAAGGTCAAACACTGCAGGCTGTTACTCTAACCCAGTGCCAAACACTGCAGGCTGTTACGCTAACCCAGTCTCAAACACTGCAGGCTGTTACTCTAACCAATTCCCAAACACTGCAGGCTGTTACTCTAACCCTGTGCCGAACACTGCAGGCTGTTACTCTAACCCAGTCCCAAACACGGCAGGCTATTACTCTAACCCAGTGTCAAACACTGCAGGCTGTTACTCTAACCCAGTCCCAAACACTGCAAATCAATCCCAAACACTGCAGGCTGTTTCTCTAACCCAGTCACAAACACTGCAGGCTGTTACTCTAACCCAGACCCAAACACTGACGGCTGTTACTCTAACGCAAACCCAAACACTGCAGGCTTTCGCTCTAACGCAGTCTCAAACACAGCAGGCTGTTACTCTTACGCAAACCCAAACACTACAGGCTGTTACTCTAACCGAGTCTCAAACACTGCAGGCTGTTACTCTAACCCAGTGCCAAACAATGCAGGCTCTTACTCTAACCCAGTGCCAAACACTGCAGGCTGTTACTCTAACCCATTCCCAAAAACTGCAGGCTGTCACTGTAACCCAGTGCCAAACAATGCAGGCTCTTACTCTAACCCAATGCCAAACACGGCAGGCTGTTACTCTAACCCTTTCCCAAACACTGCAGGCTGTTACTCTAACCATGTCAGAAACACTGCAGACTGTTACACTAACCCATTCCCAAACACTTCAGGCTGTTCCTCTAGCCCAGTCCCAAACAATGCAGGATGTTGCTCTAACCCAGTTCCAAACACTGCAGGCTCTAACTCTAACGCAGTCCCAATTTCTGCAGGCTGTTACTCTAACCCAGTCCCAAACACTGCAAGCTGTTACTCTAACCCACTCCCAAACACTGCAGGCTGTTATTCTAACCCAGTCCCAACCACTTCAGGCTGTTACTCTAACCCAGTGTCAAACACTGCAGGCTGTTACTCTAACCCAGTCCCAAACACTGCAGCCTGTTACTCTAACCCAGTTGCAAACACTGCATGCTGTTACTCTAACCCAGTCCCAAACACTGCTGGCTGTTACTCTAACCCAGTCCCAAACATTGCAGGCTGTTACTCTAACCCAGTCCCAAACACTGCTGGCCGTTACTCTCACCCAGTCCCAAACAATGCAGGCTGTTACTCTAACCCAGTCCCAAACACTGCGGGCTGTTACTCTAACCCAGTGCCAAACACTGCAGGCTGTTACTCTAACCCAATCCCAAAAACTGCAGGCTGTCACTCTGACCCAGTGACAAACCCTGCAGGCTGTTACTCTAACCCAGTCCCAAACACTACAGGCTGTTACTCTAACCCAGACCCAAACACTGACGGCTGTTACTCTAACGCAAACCCAAACACTGCAGGCTGTCGCTCTAACGCAGTCTCAAACACTGCAGGCTGTTACTCTAACCCAGTCCCAAACACTGCAGGCTGTTACTCTTAGGCAAACCCAAACACTGCAGGCTGTTACTCTAACCGAGTCTCAAACACTGCAGGCTGTTAATCTAACCAAGTCCCAAACACTGCAGTCTGTTGCTCTAACCACCTCCCTAATACTGCAGGCTGTTATTCTAGCCCATTCCCAAACAATGCAGGCTCTTACTCTAACCCAGTCCCAAACATTGCAGGCTGTTACTCTAACCCAGTCCCAAACACTGCTGGCCGTTACTCTCACCCAGTCCCAAACACTGCAGGCTGTTACTCTAACCCAGTGCCAAACACTGCATGCTGGTAATCTAACACATTTCCCAACACTGGAAGGCCGTTAATCTAACCCAGTCCCAAACACTGCAGGCTCTTACTCTAACCCACTCCCAAAAACTGCAGGCTGTCACTCGAACCAATCCCAAACACTGCAGTTTGTTACTCTAACCCAATCCAAAAAACTGCAGGCTGTCACTCTGACCCAGTGTCAAACCCTGCAGGCTGTTACTCTAACCCAGTCCCAAACACTACAGGCTGTTACTCTAAACCAGACCCAAACACTGACGGCTGTTACTCTAACGCAGTCTCAAACACTGGAGGCTGTTACTCTAACCCTGTCCCAAACACTGCAGGCTGTTCCTCTAACCCAGTCCCAAACACTGCAGCCTGTTACTCTAACCCAGTTGCAAACACTGCATGCTGTTACTCTAACCCAGTCCCAAACACTGCTGGCTGTTACTCTAACCCAGTCCCAAACATTGCAGGCTGTTACTCTAACCCAGTCCCAAACACTGCTGGCCGTTACTCTCACCCAGTCCCAAACAATGCAGGCTGTTACTCTAACCCAGTCCCAAACACTGCGGGCTGTTACTCTAACCCAGTGCCAAACACTGCAGGCTGTTACTCTAACCCAATCCCAAAAACTGCAGGCTGTCACTCTAATACAGTCTCAAACACTGGAGGCTGTTACTCTAACCCTGTCCCAAACACTGCAGGCTGTTCCTCTAACCCAGTGTCAAGCACTGCTGGCTGTTATTCTAACCAGTGTCAAACACTGCAGGCTGTTACTCTAACCCAGTCCAAACACTGCAGGCTGTTACTCTAACCCAATGTCAAACACTGCAGGCTGTTACTCTAACCCAGTGCCAAACACTGCAGGCTGTTACTCTAACCCAGTCTCAAACACTGCAGGCTGTTACTCTAACCCATTCCCAAACACTGCAGGCTGTTACTCTAACCCTGTGCCGAACACTGCAGGCTGTTACTCTAACCCAGTCCCAAACACGGCAGGCTATTACTCTAACCCAGTGTCAAACACTGCAGGCTGTTACTCTAACCCAGTCCCAAACACTGCAAATCAATCCCAAACACTGCAGGCTGTTGCTCTAACCCAGTCCCAAACACTGCAGGCTGTTTTCTAACCCAGTCCCAAACACTGCAGGCTGTTACTCTAACCCAGACACAAACACTGACGGCTGTTAGTCTAACGAAAACCCAAATACTGCAGGCTGTCGCTCTAACGCAGTCTCAAACACTGCATGCTGTTACTCTTACGCAAACCCAAACACTGCAGGCTGTTACTCTAACCGAGTCTCAAACACTGCAGGCTGTTACTCTAACCAAGTCCCAAACACTGCAGTCTGTCATTCTAACCACCTCCCAAATACTGCAGGCTGTAACTCTAACCCATTCCCAAACACTGCAGGCTCTTACTCTAACCCAATGCCAAACACTGCAGGCTCTTACTCTAACCCTATTTCAAACACTGCAGGCTGTTACTCTAACCCAATCCCAAACACTGCAGGCTCTTACTCTAGCCCAGTCCCAAATACTGCAGGCTGTTACCCTCACCCTTTCCCAAACACTGCAGGCTGTTACTCTAACCATGTCAGAAACACTGCAGACTGTTATACTAACCCATTCCCAAACACTTCAGGCTGTTCCTCTAGCCCAGTCCCAAACAATGCAGGATGTTGCTCTCACTCAGTTCCAAACACTGCAGGCTATTACTCTAACGCAGTCCCAATCTCTGCAGGCTGTTACTCTAACCCAGTCCCAAACACTGGAAGCTGTTACTCTAACCCAATCCCAAACACTGCAGGCTGTTACTCTAACCCATTGCCAAACACTGTTGGCTGTTACTCTAACCTAGTCCCAAACACTGCAGGCTGTTACTCTAACCCAGTCCCAAACACTGCAGGCTCTTACTCTAACCCTATTTCAAACACTGCAGGCTGTTACTCTAACCCAATCCCAAACACTGCAGGCTGTTACTCTAACCCAGTCCCAAACAATGCAGGCTCTTACTCTAACCCAGTCGCAAATACTGCAGGCTGTTACCCTCACCCTGTGCCAAACACTGCAGGCTGTTACTGTATCCCTGTCCCAAATACTGCTGGCTGTTACTCTAACCCAGTGTCAAACACTGCAGGCTTTTACTCTAACCAGTGTCAACACTGCAGGCTGTTACTCTAACCCAGTCCCAAAGACTGCAGGCTGTTACTCTAACCCGGTCTCAAACACAGCAGGCTGTTACTCTAACCCAGTGCCAAACTCTGCAGGCTATTGCTCTAACCCAGTCCCAAACACTGCAGGCTGTTACTCTAACCCAAGGTCAAACACTGCAGGCTGTTACTCTAACCCAGTGCCAAACACTGCAGGCTGTTACTCTAACCCAGTCTCAAACACTGCAGGCTGTTACTCTAACCCATTCCCAAACACTGCAGGCTGTTACTCTAACCCTGTGCCGAACACTGCAGTCTGTTACTCTAACCCAGTCCCAAACACGGCAGGCTATTACTCTAACCCAGTGTCAAACACTGCAGGCTGTTATTCTAACCCAGTCCCAAACACTGCAAATCAATCCCAAACACTGCAGGCTGTTACTCTAACCCATTCCCAAATACTGCAGGCTGTTACTCTAACCCAAGGTCAAACACTGCAGGCTGTTACTCTAACCCAGTGCCAAACACTGCAGGCTGTTACTCTAACCCAGTCTCAAACACTGCAGGCTGTTACTCTAACCAATTCCCAAACACTGCAGGCTGTTACTCTAACCCTGTGCCGAACACTGCAGGCTGTTACTCTAACCCAGTCCCAAACACGGCAGGCTATTACTCTAACCCAGTGTCAAACACTGCAGGCTGTTACTCTAACCCAGTCCCAAACACTGCAAATCAATCCCAAACACTGCAGGCTGTTTCTCTAACCCAGTCCCAAACACTGCAGGCTGTTACTCTAACCCAGACCCAAACACTGACGGCTGTTACTCTAACGCAAACCCAAACACTGCAGGCTTTCGCTCTAACGCAGTCTCAAACACAGCAGGCTGTTACTCTTACGCAAACCCAAACACTACAGGCTGTTACTCTAACCGAGTCTCAAACACTGCAGGCTGTTACTCTAACCCAGTGCCAAACAATGCAGGCTCTTACTCTAACCCAGTGCCAAACACTGCAGGCTGTTACTCTAACCCAATCCCAAAAACTGCAGGCTGTCACTGTAACCCAGTGCCAAACAATGCAGGCTCTTACTCTAACCCAATGCCAAACACGGCAGGCTGTTACTCTAACCCTTTCCCAAACACTGCAGGCTGTTACTCTAACCATGTCAGAAACACTGCAGACTGTTACACTAACCCATTCCCAAACACTTCAGGCTGTTCCTCTAGCCCAGTCCCAAACAATGCAGGATGTTGCTCTAACCCAGTTCCAAACACTGCAGGCTCTAACTCTAACGCAGTCCCAATTTCTGCAGGCTGTTACTCTAACCCAGTCCCAAACACTGCAAGCTGTTACTCTAACCCACTCCCAAACACTGCAGGCTGTTATTCTAACCCAGTCCCAACCACTTCAGGCTGTTACTCTAACCCAGTGTCAAACACTGCAGGCTGTTACTCTAACCCAGTCCCAAACACTGCAGCCTGTTACTCTAACCCAGTTGCAACCACTGCATGCTGTTACTCTAACCCAATCCCAAAAACTGCAGGCTGTCACTCTGACCCAGAGTCAAAACCTGCAGGCTGTTACTCTAACCCAGTCCCAAACACTACAGGCTGTAACTCTAACCCATTCCCAAACACTGCTGGCTGTTACTCTAACCCAGTCCCAAACATTGCAGGCTGTTACTCTAACCCAGTCCCAAACACTGCTGGCCGTTACTCTCACCCAGTCCCAAACAATGCAGGCTGTTACTCTAACCCAGTCCCAAACACTGCGGGCTGTTACTCTAACCCAGTGCCAAACACTGCAGGCTGTTACTCTAACCCAATCCCAAAAACTGCAGGCTGTCACTCTGACCCAGTGTCAAACCCTGCAGGCTGTTACTCTAACCCAGTCCCAAACACTACAGGCTGTTACTCTAACCCAGACCCAAACACTGACGGCTGTTACTCTAACGCAAACCCAAACACTGCAGGCTGTCGCTCTAACGCAGTCTCAAACACTGCAGGCTGTTACTCTAACCCAGTCCCAAACACTGCAGGCTGTTACTCTTAGGCAAACCCAAACACTGCAGGCTGTTACTCTAACCGAGTCTCAAACACTGCAGGCTGTTAATCTAACCAAGTCCCAAACACTGCAGTCTGTTGCTCTAACCACCTCCCTAATACTGCAGGCTGTTATTCTAGCCCATTCCCAAACAATGCAGGCTCTTACTCTAACCCAGTCCCAAACATTGCAGGCTGTTACTCTAACCCAGTCCCAAACACTGCTGGCCGTTACTCTCACCCAGTCCCAAACACTGCAGGCTGTTACTCTAACCCAGTGCCAAACACTGCATGCTGGTAATCTAACACATTTCCCAACACTGGAAGGCCGTTAATCTAACCCAGTCCCAAACACTGCAGGCTCTTACTCTAACCCACTCCCAAAAACTGCAGGCTGTCACTCGAACCAATCCCAAACACTGCAGTTTGTTACTCTAACCCAATCCAAAAAACTGCAGGCTGTCACTCTGACCCAGTGTCAAACCCTGCAGGCTGTTACTCTAACCCAGTCCCAAACACTACAGGCTGTTACTCTAAACCAGACCCAAACACTGACGGCTGTTACTCTAACGCAGTCTCAAACACTGGAGGCTGTTACTCTAACCCTGTCCCAAACACTGCAGGCTGTTCCTCTAACCCAGTCCCAAACACTGCAGCCTGTTACTCTAACCCAGTTGCAAACACTGCATGCTGTTACTCTAACCCAGTCCCAAACACTGCTGGCTGTTACTCTAACCCAGTCCCAAACATTGCAGGCTGTTACTCTAACCCAGTCCCAAACACTGCTGGCCGTTACTCTCACCCAGTCCCAAACAATGCAGGCTGTTACTCTAACCCAGTCCCAAACACTGCGGGCTGTTACTCTAACCCAGTGCCAAACACTGCAGGCTGTTACTCTAACCCAATCCCAAAAACTGCAGGCTGTCACTCTAATACAGTCTCAAACACTGGAGGCTGTTACTCTAACCCTGTCTCAAACACTGCAGGCTGTTCCTCTAACCCAGTGTCAAGCACTGCTGGCTGTTATTCTAACCAGTGTCAAACACTGCAGGCTGTTACTCTAACCCAGTCCAAACACTGCAGGCTGTTACTCTAACCCAATGTCAAACACTGCAGGCTGTTACTCTAACCCAGTGCCAAACACTGCAGGCTGTTACTCTAACCCAGTCTCAAACACTGCAGGCTGTTACTCTAACCCATTCCCAAACACTGCAGGCTGTTACTCTAACCCTGTGCCGAACACTGCAGGCTGTTACTCTAACCCAGTCCCAAACACGGCAGGCTATTACTCTAACCCAGTGTCAAACACTGCAGGCTGTTACTCTAACCCAGTCCCAAACACTGCAAATCAATCCCAAACACTGCAGGCTGTTGCTCTAACCCAGTCCCAAACACTGCAGGCTGTTTTCTAACCCAGTCCCAAACACTGCAGGCTGTTAATCTAACCCAGACACAAACACTGACGGCTGTTAGTCTAACGAAAACCCAAATACTGCAGGCTGTCGCTCTAACGCAGTCTCAAACACTGCATGCTGTTACTCTTACGCAAACCCAAACACTGCAGGCTGTTACTCTAACCGAGTCTCAAACACTGCAGGCTGTTACTCTAACCAAGTCCCAAACACTGCAGTCTGTCATTCTAACCACCTCCCAAATACTGCAGGCTGTAACTCTAACCCATTCCCAAACACTGCAGGCTCTTACTCTAACCCAATGCCAAACACTGCAGGCTCTTACTCTAACCCTATTTCAAACACTGCAGGCTGTTACTCTAACCCAATCCCAAACACTGCAGGCTCTTACTCTAGCCCAGTCCCAAATACTGCAGGCTGTTACCCTCACCCTTTCCCAAACACTGCAGGCTGTTACTCTAACCATGTCAGAAACACTGCAGACTGTTAGACTAACCCATTCCCAAACACTTCAGGCTGTTCCTCTAGCCCAGTCCCAAACAATGCAGGATGTTGCTCTCACTCAGTTCCAAACACTGCAGGCTATTACTCTAACGCAGTCCCAATCTCTGCAGGCTGTTACTCTAACCCAGTCCCAAACACTGGAAGCTGTTACTCTAACCCAATCCCAAACACTGCAGGCTGTTACTCTAACCCATTGCCAAACACTGTTGGCTGTTACTCTAACCTAGTCCCAAACACTGCAGGCTGTTACTCTAACCCAGTCCCAAACACTGCAGGCTCTTACTCTAACCCTATTTCAAACACTGCAGGCTGTTACTCTAACCCAATCCCAAACACTGCAGGCTGTTACTCTAACCCAGTCCCAAACATTGCAGGCTCTTACTCTAACCCAGTCGCAAATAAAGCAGGCTGTTACCCTCACCCTGTGCCAAACACTGCAGGCTGTTACTGTATCCCTGTCCCAAATACTGCTGGCTGTTACTCTAACCCAGTGTCAAACACTGCAGGCTTTTACTCTAACCAGTGTCAACACTGCAGGCTGTTACTCTAACCCAGTCCCAAAGACTGCAGGCTGTTACTCTAACCCGGTCTCAAACACAGCAGGCTGTTACTCTAACCCAGTGCCAAACTCTGCAGGCTATTGCTCTAACCCAGTCCCAAACACTGCAGGCTGTTACTCTAACCCAAGGTCAAACACTGCAGGCTGTTACTCTAACCCAGTGCCAAACACTGCAGGCTGTTACTCTAACCCAGTCTCAAACACTGCAGGCTGTTACTCTAACCCATTCCCAAACACTGCAGGCTGTTACTCTAACCCTGTGCCGAACACTGCAGGCTGTTACTCTAACCCAGTCCCAAACACGGCAGGCTATTACTCTAACCCAGTGTCAAACACTGCAGGCTGTTATTCTAACCCAGTCCCAAACACTGCAAATCAATCCCAAACACTGCAGGCTGTTACTCTAACCCATTCCCAAATACTGCAGGCTGTTACTCTAACCCAAGGTCAAACACTGCAGGCTGTTACTCTAACCCAGTGCCAAACACTGCAGGCTGTTACGCTAACCCAGTCTCAAACACTGCAGGCTGTTACTCTAACCAATTCCCAAACACTGCAGGCTGTTACTCTAACCCTGTGCCGAACACTGCAGGCTGTTACTCTAACCCAGTCCCAAACACGGCAGGCTATTACTCTAACCCAGTGTCAAACACTGCAGGCTGTTACTCTAACCCAGTCCCAAACACTGCAAATCAATCCCAAACACTGCAGGCTGTTTCTCTAACCCAGTCACAAACACTGCAGGCTGTTACTCTAACCCAGACCCAAACACTGACGGCTGTTACTCTAACGCAAACCCAAACACTGCAGGCTTTCGCTCTAACGCAGTCTCAAACACAGCAGGCTGTTACTCTTACGCAAACCCAAACACTACAGGCTGTTACTCTAACCGAGTCTCAAACACTGCAGGCTGTTACTCTAACCCAGTGCCAAACAATGCAGGCTCTTACTCTAACCCAGTGCCAAACACTGCAGGCTGTTACTCTAACCCAATCCCAAAAACTGCAGGCTGTCACTGTAACCCAGTGCCAAACAATGCAGGCTCTTACTCTAACCCAATGCCAAACACGGCAGGCTGTTACTCTAACCCTTTCCCAAACACTGCAGGCTGTTACTCTAACCATGTCAGAAACACTGCAGACTGTTACACTAACCCATTCCCAAACACTTCAGGCTGTTCCTCTAGCCCAGTCCCAAACAATGCAGGATGTTGCTCTAACCCAGTTCCAAACACTGCAGGCTCTAACTCTAACGCAGTCCCAATTTCTGCAGGCTGTTACTCTAACCCAGTCCCAAACACTGCAAGCTGTTACTCTAACCCACTCCCAAACACTGCAGGCTGTTATTCTAACCCAGTCCCAACCACTTCAGGCTGTTACTCTAACCCAGTGTCAAACAGTGCAGGCTGTTACTCTAACCCAGTCCCAAACACTGCAGCCTGTTACTCTAACCCAGTTGCAAACACTGCATGCTGTTACTCTAACCCAGTCCCAAACACTGCTGGCTGTTACTCTAACCCAGTCCCAAACATTGCAGGCTGTTACTCTAACCCAGTCCCAAACACTGCTGGCCGTTACTCTCACCCAGTCCCAAACAATGCAGGCTGTTACTCTAACCCAGTCCCAAACACTGCGGGCTGTTACTCTAACCCAGTGCCAAACACTGCAGGCTGTTACTCTAACCCAATCCCAAAAACTGCAGGCTGTCACTCTGACCCAGTGTCAAAGCCTGCAGGCTGTTACTCTAACCCAGTCCCAAACACTACAGGCTGTTACTCTAACCCAGACCCAAACACTGACGGCTGTTACTCTAACGCAAACCCAAACACTGCAGGCTGTCGCTCTAACGCAGTCTCAAACACTGCAGGCTGTTACTCTAACCCAGTCCCAAACACTGCAGGCTGTTACTCTTAGGCAAACCCAAACACTGCAGGCTGTTACTCTAACCGAGTCTCAAACACTGCAGGCTGTTAATCTAACCAAGTCCCAAACACTGCAGTCTGTTGCTCTAACCACCTCCCTAATACTGCAGGCTGTTATTCTAGCCCATTCCCAAACAATGCAGGCTCTTACTCTAACCCAGTCCCAAACATTGCAGGCTGTTACTCTAACCCAGTCCCAAACACTGCTGGCCGTTACTCTCACCCAGTCCCAAACACTGCAGGCTGTTACTCTAACCCAGTGCCAAACACTGCATGCTGGTAATCTAACACATTTCCCAACACTGGAAGGCCGTTAATCTAACCCAGTCCCAAACACTGCAGGCTCTTACTCTAACCCACTCCCAAAAACTGCAGGCTGTCACTCGAACCAATCCCAAACACTGCAGTTTGTTACTCTAACCCAATCCAAAAAACTGCAGGCTGTCACTCTGACCCAGTGTCAAACCCTGCAGGCTGTTACTCTAACCCAGTCCCAAACACTACAGGCTGTTACTCTAAACCAGACCCAAACACTGACGGCTGTTACTCTAACGCAGTCTCAAACACTGGAGGCTGTTACTCTAACCCTGTCCCAAACACTGCAGGCTGTTCCTCTAACCCAGTCCCAAACACTGCAGCCTGTTACTCTAACCCAGTTGCAAACACTGCATGCTGTTACTCTAACCCAGTCCCAAACACTGCTGGCTGTTACTCTAACCCAGTCCCAAACATTGCAGGCTGTTACTCTAACCCAGTCCCAAACACTGCTGGCCGTTACTCTCACCCAGTCCCAAACAATGCAGGCTGTTACTCTAACCCAGTCCCAAACACTGCGGGCTGTTACTCTAACCCAGTGCCAAACACTGCAGGCTGTTACTCTAACCCAATCCCAAAAACTGCAGGCTGTCACTCTAATACAGTCTCAAACACTGGAGGCTGTTACTCTAACCCTGTCCCAAACACTGCAGGCTGTTCCTCTAACCCAGTGTCAAGCACTGCTGGCTGTTATTCTAACCAGTGTCAAACACTGCAGGCTGTTACTCTAACCCAGTCCAAACACTGCAGGCTGTTACTCTAACCCAATGTCAAACACTGCAGGCTGTTACTCTAACCCAGTGCCAAACACTGCAGGCTGTTACTCTAACCCAGTCTCAAACACTGCAGGCTGTTACTCTAACCCATTCCCAAACACTGCAGGCTGTTACTCTAACCCTGTGCCGAACACTGCAGGCTGTTACTCTAACCCAGTCCCAAACACGGCAGGCTATTACTCTAACCCAGTGTCAAACACTGCAGGCTGTTACTCTAACCCAGTCCCAAACACTGCAAATCAATCCCAAACACTGCAGGCTGTTGCTCTAACCCAGTCCCAAACACTGCAGGCTGTTTTCTAACCCAGTCCCAAACACTGCAGGCTGTTACTCTAACCCAGACACAAACACTGACGGCTGTTAGTCTAACGAAAACCCAAATACTGCAGGCTGTCGCTCTAACGCAGTCTCAAACACTGCATGCTGTTACTCTTACGCAAACCCAAACACTGCAGGCTGTTACTCTAACCGAGTCTCAAACACTGCAGGCTGTTACTCTAACCAAGTCCCAAACACTGCAGTCTGTCATTCTAACCACCTCCCAAATACTGCAGGCTGTAACTCTAACCCATTCCCAAACACTGCAGGCTCTTACTCTAACCCAATGCCAAACACTGCAGGCTCTTACACTAACCCTATTTCAAACACTGCAGGCTGTTACTCTAACCCAATCCCAAACACTGCAGGCTCTTACTCTAGCCCAGTCCCAAATACTGCAGGCTGTTACCCTCACCCTTTCCCAAACACTGCAGGCTGTTACTCTAACCATGTCAGAAACACTGCAGACTGTTATACTAACCCATTCCCAAACACTTCAGGCTGTTCCTCTAGCCCAGTCCCAAACAATGCAGGATGTTGCTCTCACTCAGTTCCAAACACTGCAGGCTATTACTCTAACGCAGTCCCAATCTCTGCAGGCTGTTACTCTAACCCAGTCCCAAACACTGGAAGCTGTTACTCTAACCCAATCCCAAACACTGCAGGCTGTTACTCTAACCCATTGCCAAACACTGTTGGCTGTTACTCTAACCTAGTCCCAAACACTGCAGGCTGTTACTCTAACCCAGTCCCAAACACTGCAGGCTCTTACTCTAACCCTATTTCAAACACTGCAGGCTGTTACTCTAACCCAATCCCAAACACTGCAGGCTGTTACTCTAACCCAGTCCCAAACATTGCAGGCTCTTACTCTAACCCAGTCGCAAATACTGCAGGCTGTTACCCTCACCCTGTGCCAAACACTGCAGGCTGTTACTGTATCCCTGTCCCAAATACTGCTGGCTGTTACTCTAACCCAGTGTCAAACACTGCAGGCTTTTACTCTAACCAGTGTCAACACTGCAGGCTGTTACTCTAACCCAGTCCCAAAGACTGCAGGCTGTTACTCTAACCCGGTCTCAAACACAGCAGGCTGTTACTCTAACCCAGTGCCAAACTCTGCAGGCTATTGCTCTAACCCAGTCCCAAACACTGCAGGCTGTTACTCTAACCCAAGGTCAAACACTGCAGGCTGTTACTCTAACCCAGTGCCAAACACTGCAGGCTGTTACTCTAACCCAGTCTCAAACACTGCAGGCTGTTACTCTAACCCATTCCCAAACACTGCAGGCTGTTACTCTAACCCTGTGCCGAACACTGCAGGCTGTTACTCTAACCCAGTCCCAAACACGGCAGGCTATTACTCTAACCCAGTGTCAAACACTGCAGGCTGTTATTCTAACCCAGTCCCAAACACTGCAAATCAATCCCAAACACTGCAGGCTGTTACTCTAACCCATTCCCAAATACTGCAGGCTGTTACTCTAACCCAAGGTCAAACACTGCAGGCTGTTACTCTAACCCAGTGCCAAACACTGCAGGCTGTTACTCTAACCCAGTCTCAAACACTGCAGGCTGTTACTCTAACCAATTCCCAAACACTGCAGGCTGTTACTCTAACCCTGTGCCGAACACTGCAGGCTGTTACTCTAACCCAGTCCCAAACACGGCAGGCTATTACTCTAACCCAGTGTCAAACACTGCAGGCTGTTACTCTAACCCAGTCCCAAACACTGCAAATCAATCCCAAACACTGCAGGCTGTTTCTCTAACCCAGTCCCAAACACTGCAGGCTGTTACTCTAACCCAGACCCAAACACTGACGGCTGTTACTCTAACGCAAACCCAAACACTGCAGGCTTTCGCTCTAACGCAGTCTCAAACACAGCAGGCTGTTACTCTTACGCAAACCCAAACACTACAGGCTGTTACTCTAACCGAGTCTCAAACACTGCAGGCTGTTACTCTAACCCAGTGCCAAACAATGCAGGCTCTTACTCTAACCCAGTGCCAAACACTGCAGGCTGTTACTCTAACCCAATCCCAAAAACTGCAGGCTGTCACTGTAACCCAGTGCCAAACAATGCAGGCTCTTACTCTAACCCAATGCCAAACACGGCAGGCTGTTACTCTAACCCTTTCCCAAACACTGCAGGCTGTTACTCTAACCATGTCAGAAACACTGCAGACTGTTACACTAACCCATTCCCAAACACTTCAGGCTGTTCCTCTAGCCCAGTCCCAAACAATGCAGGATGTTGCTCTAACCCAGTTCCAAACACTGCAGGCTCTAACTCTAACGCAGTCCCAATTTCTGCAGGCTGTTACTCTAACCCAGTCCCAAACACTGCAAGCTGTTACTCTAACCCACTCCCAAACACTGCAGGCTGTTATTCTAACCCAGTCCCAACCACTTCAGGCTGTTACTCTAACCCAGTGTCAAACACTGCAGGCTGTTACTCTAACCCAGTCCCAAACACTGCAGCCTGTTACTCTAACCCAGTTGCAACCACTGCATGCTGTTACTCTAACCCAATCCCAAAAACTGCAGGCTGTCACTCTGACCCAGAGTCAAAACCTGCAGGCTGTTACTCTAACCCAGTCCCAAACACTACAGGCTGTAACTCTAACCCATTCCCAAACACTGCAGGCTCTTACTCTAACCCAATGCCAAACACTGCAGGCTCTTACTCTAACCCTATTTCAAACACTGCAGGCTGTTACTCTAACCCAATCCCAAACACTGCAGGCTCTTACTCTAGCCCAGTCCCAAATACTGCAGGCTGTTACCCTCACCCTTTCCCAAACACTGCAGGCTGTTACTCTAACCATGTCAGAAACACTGCAGACTGTTATACTAACCCATTCCCAAACACTTCAGGCTGTTCCTCTAGCCCAGTCCCAAACAATGCAGGATGTTGCTCTCACTCAGTTCCAAACACTGCAGGCTATTACTCTAACGCAGTCCCAATCTCTGCAGGCTGTTACTCTAACCCAGTCCCAAACACTGGAAGCTGTTACTCTAACCCAATCCCAAACACTGCAGGCTGTTACTCTAACCCATTGCCAAACACTGTTGGCTGTTACTCTAACCTAGTCCCAAACACTGCAGGCTGTTACTCTAACCCAGTCCCAAACACTGCAGGCTCTTACTCTAACCCTATTTCAAACACTGCAGGCTGTTACTCTAACCCAATCCCAAACACTGCAGGCTGTTACTCTAACCCAGTCCCAAACATTGCAGGCTCTTACTCTAACCCAGCCGCAAATACTGCAGGCTGTTACCCTCACCCTGTGCCAAACACTGCAGGCTGTTACTGTATCCCTGTCCCAAATACTGCTGGCTGTTACTCTAACCCAGTGTCAAACACTGCAGGCTTTTACTCTAACCAGTGTCAACACTGCAGGCTGTTACTCTAACCCAGTCCCAAAGACTGCAGGCTGTTACTCTAACCCGGTCTCAAACACAGCAGGCTGTTACTCTAACCCAGTGCCAAACTCTGCAGGCTATTGCTCTAACCCAGTCCCAAACACTGCAGGCTGTTACTCTAACCCAAGGTCAAACACTGCAGGCTGTTACTCTAACCCAGTGCCAAACACTGCAGGCTGTTACTCTAACCCAGTCTCAAACACTGCAGGCTGTTACTCTAACCCATTCCCAAACACTGCAGGCTGTTACTCTAACCCTGTGCCGAACACTGCAGGCTGTTACTCTAACCCAGTCCCAAACACGGCAGGCTATTACTCTAACCCAGTGTCAAACACTGCAGGCTGTTATTCTAACCCAGTCCCAAACACTGCAAATCAATCCCAAACACTGCAGGCTGTTACTCTAACCCATTCCCAAATACTGCAGGCTGTTACTCTAACCCAAGGTCAAACACTGCAGGCTGTTACTCTAACCCAGTGCCAAACACTGCAGGCTGTTACTCTAACCCAGTCCCAAACACGGCAGGCTATTACTCTAACCCAGTGTCAAACACTGCAGGCTGTTACTCTAACCCAGTCCCAAACACTGCAAATCAATCCCAAACACTGCAGGCTGTTTCTCTAACCCAGTCCCAAACACTGCAGGCTGTTACTCTAACCCAGACCCAAACACTGACGGCTGTTACTCTAACGCAAACCCAAACACTGCAGGCTTTCGCTCTAACGCAGTCTCAAACACAGCAGGCTGTTACTCTTACGCAAACCCAAACACTACAGGCTGTTACTCTAACCGAGTCTCAAACACTGCAGGCTGTTACTCTAACCCAGTGCCAAACAATGCAGGCTCTTACTCTAACCCAGTGCCAAACACTGCAGGCTGTTACTCTAACCCAATCCCAAAAACTGCAGGCTGTCACTGTAACCCAGTGCCAAACAATGCAGGCTCTTACTCTAACCCAATGCCAAACACGGCAGGCTGTTACTCTAACCCTTTCCCAAACACTGCAGGCTGTTACTCTAACCATGTCAGAAACACTGCAGACTGTTACACTAACCCATTCCCAAACACTTCAGGCTGTTCCTCTAGCCCAGTCCCAAACAATGCAGGATGTTGCTCTAACCCAGTTCCAAACACTGCAGGCTCTAACTCTAACGCAGTCCCAATTTCTGCAGGCTGTTACTCTAACCCAGTCCCAAACACTGCAAGCTGTTACTCTAACCCACTCCCAAACACTGCAGGCTGTTATTCTAACCCAGTCCCAACCACTTCAGGCTGTTACTCTAACCCAGTGTCAAACACTGCAGGCTGTTACTCTAACCCAGTCCCAAACACTGCAGCCTGTTACTCTAACCCAGTTGCAAACACTGCATGCTGTTACTCTAACCCAGTCCCAAACACTGCTGGCTGTTACTCTAACCCAGTCCCAAACATTGCAGGCTGTTACTCTAACCCAGTCCCAAACACTGCTGGCCGTTACTCTCACCCAGTCCCAAACAATGCAGGCTGTTACTCTAACCCAGTCCCAAACACTGCGGGCTGTTACTCTAACCCAGTGCCAAACACTGCAGGCTGTTACTCTAACCCAATCCCAAAAACTGCAGGCTGTCACTCTGACCCAGTGTCAAAGCCTGCAGGCTGTTACTCTAACCCAGTCCCAAACACTACAGGCTGTTACTCTAACCCAGACCCAAACACTGACGGCTGTTACTCTAACGCAAACCCAAACACTGCAGGCTGTCGCTCTAACGCAGTCTCAAACACTGCAGGCTGTTACTCTAACCCAGTCCCAAACACTGCAGGCTGTTACTCTTAGGCAAACCCAAACACTGCAGGCTGTTACTCTAACCGAGTCTCAAACACTGCAGGCTGTTAATCTAACCAAGTCCCAAACACTGCAGTCTGTTGCTCTAACCACCTCCCTAATACTGCAGGCTGTTATTCTAGCCCATTCCCAAACAATGCAGGCTCTTACTCTAACCCAGTCCCAAACATTGCAGGCTGTTACTCTAACCCAGTCCCAAACACTGCTGGCCGTTACTCTCACCCAGTCCCAAACACTGCAGGCTGTTACTCTAACCCAGTGCCAAACACTGCATGCTGGTAATCTAACACATTTCCCAACACTGGAAGGCCGTTAATCTAACCCAGTCCCAAACACTGCAGGCTCTTACTCTAACCCACTCCCAAAAACTGCAGGCTGTCACTCGAACCAATCCCAAACACTGCAGTTTGTTACTCTAACCCAATCCAAAAAACTGCAGGCTGTCACTCTGACCCAGTGTCAAACCCTGCAGGCTGTTACTCTAACCCAGTCCCAAACACTACAGGCTGTTACTCTAAACCAGACCCAAACACTGACGGCTGTTACTCTAACGCAGTCTCAAACACTGGAGGCTGTTACTCTAACCCTGTCCCAAACACTGCAGGCTGTTCCTCTAACCCAGTCCCAAACACTGCAGCCTGTTACTCTAACCCAGTTGCAAACACTGCATGCTGTTACTCTAACCCAGTCCCAAACACTGCTGGCTGTTACTCTAACCCAGTCCCAAACATTGCAGGCTGTTACTCTAACCCAGTCCCAAACACTGCTGGCCGTTACTCTCACCCAGTCCCAAACAATGCAGGCTGTTACTCTAACCCAGTCCCAAACACTGCGGGCTGTTACTCTAACCCAGTGCCAAACACTGCAGGCTGTTACTCTAACCCAATCCCAAAAACTGCAGGCTGTCACTCTAATACAGTCTCAAACACTGGAGGCTGTTACTCTAACCCTGTCCCAAACACTGCAGGCTGTTCCTCTAACCCAGTGTCAAGCACTGCTGGCTGTTATTCTAACCAGTGTCAAACACTGCAGGCTGTTACTCTAACCCAGTCCAAACACTGCAGGCTGTTACTCTAACCCAATGTCAAACACTGCAGGCTGTTACTCTAACCCAGTGCCAAACACTGCAGGCTGTTACTCTAACCCAGTCTCAAACACTGCAGGCTGTTACTCTAACCCATTCCCAAACACTGCAGGCTGTTACTCTAACCCTGTGCCGAACACTGCAGGCTGTTACTCTAACCCAGTCCCAAACACGGCAGGCTATTACTCTAACCCAGTGTCAAACACTGCAGGCTGTTACTCTAACCCAGTCCCAAACACTGCAAATCAATCCCAAACACTGCAGGCTGTTGCTCTAACCCAGTCCCAAACACTGCAGGCTGTTTTCTAACCCAGTCCCAAACACTGCAGGCTGTTACTCTAACCCAGACACAAACACTGACGGCTGTTAGTCTAACGAAAACCCAAATACTGCAGGCTGTCGCTCTAACGCAGTCTCAAACACTGCATGCTGTTACTCTTACGCAAACCCAAACACTGCAGGCTGTTACTCTAACCGAGTCTCAAACACTGCAGGCTGTTACTCTAACCAAGTCCCAAACACTGCAGTCTGTCATTCTAACCACCTCCCAAATACTGCAGGCTGTAACTCTAACCCATTCCCAAACACTGCAGGCTCTTACTCTAACCCAATGCCAAACACTGCAGGCTCTTACTCTAACCCTATTTCAAACACTGCAGGCTGTTACTCTAACCCAATCCCAAACACTGCAGGCTCTTACTCTAGCCCAGTCCCAAATACTGCAGGCTGTTACCCTCACCCTTTCCCAAACACTGCAGGCTGTTACTCTAACCATGTCAGAAACACTGCAGACTGTTATACTAACCCATTCCCAAACACTTCAGGCTGTTCCTCTAGCCCAGTCCCAAACAATGCAGGATGTTGCTCTCACTCAGTTCCAAACACTGCAGGCTATTACTCTAACGCAGTCCCAATCTCTGCAGGCTGTTACTCTAACCCAGTCCCAAACACTGGAAGCTGTTACTCTAACCCAATCCCAAACACTGCAGGCTGTTACTCTAACCCATTGCCAAACACTGTTGGCTGTTACTCTAACCTAGTCCCAAACACTGCAGGCTGTTACTCTAACCCAGTCCCAAACACTGCAGGCTCTTACTCTAACCCTATTTCAAACACTGCAGGCTGTTACTCTAACCCAATCCCAAACACTGCAGGCTGTTACTCTAACCCAGTCCCAAACATTGCAGGCTCTTACTCTAACCCAGTCGCAAATACTGCAGGCTGTTACCCTCACCCTGTGCCAAACACTGCAGGCTGTTACTGTATCCCTGTCCCAAATACTGCTGGCTGTTACTCTAACCCAGTGTCAAACACTGCAGGCTTTTACTCTAACCAGTGTCAACACTGCAGGCTGTTACTCTAACCCAGTCCCAAAGACTGCAGGCTGTTACTCTAACCCGGTCTCAAACACAGCAGGCTGTTACTCTAACCCAGTGCCAAACTCTGCAGGCTATTGCTCTAACCCAGTCCCAAACACTGCAGGCTGTTACTCTAACCCAAGGTCAAACACTGCAGGCTGTTACTCTAACCCAGTGCCAAACACTGCAGGCTGTTACTCTAACCCAGTCTCAAACACTGCAGGCTGTTACTCTAACCCATTCCCAAACACTGCAGGCTGTTACTCTAACCCTGTGCCGAACACTGCAGGCTGTTACTCTAACCCAGTCCCAAACACGGCAGGCTATTACTCTAACCCAGTGTCAAACACTGCAGGCTGTTATTCTAACCCAGTCCCAAACACTGCAAATCAATCCCAAACACTGCAGGCTGTTACTCTAACCCATTCCCAAATACTGCAGGCTGTTACTCTAACCCAAGGTCAAACACTGCAGGCTGTTACTCTAACCCAGTGCCAAACACTGCAGGCTGTTACTCTAACCCAGTCTCAAACACTGCAGGCTGTTACTCTAACCAATTCCCAAACACTGCAGGCTGTTACTCTAACCCTGTGCCGAACACTGCAGGCTGTTACTCTAACCCAGTCCCAAACACGGCAGGCTATTACTCTAACCCAGTGTCAAACACTGCAGGCTGTTACTCTAACCCAGTCCCAAACACTGCAAATCAATCCCAAACACTGCAGGCTGTTTCTCTAACCCAGTCCCAAACACTGCAGGCTGTTACTCTAACCCAGACCCAAACACTGACGGCTGTTACTCTAACGCAAACCCAAACACTGCAGGCTTTCGCTCTAACGCAGTCTCAAACACAGCAGGCTGTTACTCTTACGCAAACCCAAACACTACAGGCTGTTACTCTAACCGAGTCTCAAACACTGCAGGCTGTTACTCTAACCCAGTGCCAAACAATGCAGGCTCTTACTCTAACCCAGTGCCAAACACTGCAGGCTGTTACTCTAACCCAATCCCAAAAACTGCAGGCTGTCACTGTAACCCAGTGCCAAACAATGCAGGCTCTTACTCTAACCCAATGCCAAACACGGCAGGCTGTTACTCTAACCCTTTCCCAAACACTGCAGGCTGTTACTCTAACCATGTCAGAAACACTGCAGACTGTTACACTAACCCATTCCCAAACACTTCAGGCTGTTCCTCTAGCCCAGTCCCAAACAATGCAGGATGTTGCTCTAACCCAGTTCCAAACACTGCAGGCTCTAACTCTAACGCAGTCCCAATTTCTGCAGGCTGTTACTCTAACCCAGTCCCAAACACTGCAAGCTGTTACTCTAACCCACTCCCAAACACTGCAGGCTGTTATTCTAACCCAGTCCCAACCACTTCAGGCTGTTACTCTAACCCAGTGTCAAACACTGCAGGCTGTTACTCTAACCCAGTCCCAAACACTGCAGCCTGTTACTCTAACCCAGTTGCAACCACTGCATGCTGTTACTCTAACCCAGTCCCAAACACTGCTGGCTGTTACTCTAACCCAGTCCCAAACATTGCAGGCTGTTACTCTAACCCAGTCCCAAACACTGCTGGCCGTTACTCTCACCCAGTCCCAAACAATGCAGGCTGTTACTCTAACCCAGTCCCAAACACTGCGGGCTGTTACTCTAACCCAGTGCCAAACACTGCAGGCTGTTACTCTAACCCAATCCCAAAAACTGCAGGCTGTCACTCTGACCCAGAGTCAAAACCTGCAGGCTGTTACTCTAACCCAGTCCCAAACACTACAGGCTGTTACTCTAACCCAGACCCAAACAATGACGGCTGTTACTCTAACGCAAACCCAAACACTGCAGGCTGTCGCTCTAACGCAGTCTCAAACACTGCAGGCTGTTACTCTAACCCAGTCCCAAACACTGCAGGCTGTTACTCTTACGCAAACCCAAACACTGCAGGCTGTTACTCTAACCGAGTCTCAAACACTGCAGGCTGTTAATCTAACCAAGTCCCAAACACTGCAGTCTGTTGCTCTAACCACCTCCCAAATACTGCAGGCTGTTATTCTAGCCCATTCCCAAACAATGCAGGCTCTTACTCTAACCCAATGCCAAACACTGCAGGCTGTTACTCTAACCCAGTCCCAAACACTGCTGGCTCTTACTCTAACCCAGTCCCAACCACTTCATTCTGTTACTCTAACCCAGTGTCAAACACTGCAGGCTGTTACTCTAACCCAGTGCCAAACACTGCATGCTGGTAATCTAACACATTTCCCAACACTGGAAGGCCGTTACTCTAACCCAGTCCCAAACACTGCAGGCTGTTATTCTAACCCAGTCCCAACCACTTCAGGCTGTTACTCTAACCCAGTGTCAAACACTGCAGGCTGTTACTCTAACCCAGTCCCAAACACTGCAGCCTGTTACTCTAACCCAGTTGCAAACACTGCATGCTGTTACTCTAACCCAGTCCCAAACACTGCAGGCTGTTACTCTAACCCAGTCCAAAACACTGCAGGCTGTTACTCTAACCCAATCCCAAACACTGCAGGCTGTTATTCTAACCCAGTCCAAAACACTGCAGGCTGTTACTCTAACCCAGTCCCAACCACTTCAGGCTGTTACTCTAGCCCAGTGTCAAACACTGCAGGCTGTTATTCTAACCCAGTCCCAAACACAACAGGCTGTTACTCTAACCCATTGCCAAACAATGCAGCCTATTACTCTAACCCAGTGTCAAACACTGCGGGCTGTTACTCTAACCCCCAGTCCCAAACACTGCAAATCAATCCCAAACACTGCAGGCTCTTACTCTAAACCAGTCTCAAACACTGCAGGCTGTTACTCTAACCCTCTCCCAAACACTGCAGGCTGTTATTCTAACCCAGTCCCAACCACTTCAGGCTGTTACTCTAGCCCAGTGTCAAACACTGCAGGCTGTTATTCTAACCCAGTCCCAAACACAACAGGCTGTTACTCTAACCCATTGCCAAACAATGCAGCCTATTACTCTAACCCAGTGTCAAACACTGCGGGCTGTTACTCTAACCCCCAGTCCCAAACACTGCAAATCAATCCCAAACACTGCAGGCTGTTACTCTAACCCAATCCCATTCACTGCAGGCTGTTAATCGAACCCAGTCCCAAACACTGCAGGAGGTTACTCTAACACAGTCCCAAACACTGCAGGCTGTTACTTTAGCCCAGTCCCAAACACTGCAGGCTGTTACTCTAACCCAGTACCAAATACTGCAGGCTGTTACTCTATCCCTGTCCCAAATACTGCTGGCTCTTACTCTAACCCAGTCCCAACCACTTCAGGCTGTTACTCTAACCCAGTGTCAAACACTGCAGGCTGTTATTCTAACTCAGTCCCAAACACTGCAGGCTATTACTCTAACCCAGTGCCAAACACTGCATGCTGGTTATCTAACACAGTTCCCAACACTGGAAGGCCGTTACTCTAACCCAGACCCAAACACTGCAGGCTCTTACTCTAACCCACTCCCAAACACTGCAGGCTCTTACTCTAACCCACTCCCAAACACTGCAGGCTGTCACTCGAACCCAGTCCCAAACACTGCAGTTTGTTACTCTAACCCAATCCCAAAAACTGCAGGCTGTCACTCTGACCCAGTGTCAAACCCTGGAGGCTGTTACTCTAACCCAGTCCAAACACTGCAGGCTGTTACTCTAACCCAATGTCAAACACTGCAGGCTGTTACTCTAACCCAGTGCCAAACACTGCAGGCTGTTACGCTAACCCAGTCTCAAACACTGCAGGCTGTTACTCTAACCCATTCCCAAACACTGCAGGCTGTTACTCTAACCCAGTCCAAAACACGGCAGGCTATTACTCTAACCCAGTGTCAAACACTGCAGGCTGTTACTCTAACCCAGTCCCAAACACTGCAAATCAATCCCAAACACTGCAGGCTGTTTCTCTAACCCAGTCCCAAACACTGCAGGCTGTTACTCTAACCCAGACCCAAACACTGACGGCTGTTACTCTAACGCAAACCCAAACACTGCAGGCTGTCGCTCTAACGCAGTCTCAAACACTGCAGGCTGTTACTCTTACGCAAACCCAAACACTGCAGGCTGTTACTCTAACCGAGTCTCAAACACTGCAGGCTGTTACTCTAACCAAGTCCCAAACACTGCAGTCTGTTATTCTAACCACCTCCCAAATACTGCAGGCTGTTACTCTAACCCATTCCCAAACACTGCAGGCTCTTACTCTAAACCAATGCCAAACACGGCAGGCTGTTACTCTAACCCTTTCCCAAACACTGCAGGCTGTTACTCTAACCATGTCAGAAACACTGCAGACTGTTACACTAACCCATTCCCAAACACTTCAGGCTGTTCCTCTAGCCCAGTCCCAAACAATGCAGGATGATGCTCTAACCCACTTCCAAACACTGCAGGCTCTAACTCTAACGCAGTCCCAATTTCTGCAGGCTGTTACTCTAACCCAGTCCCAAACACTGCAAGCTGTTACTCTAACCCACTCCCAAACACTGCAGGCTGTTATTCTAACCCAGTCCCAACCACTTCAGGCTGTTACTCTAACCCAGTGTCAAACACTGCAGGCTGTTACTCTAACCCAGTCCCAAACACTGCAGCCTGTTACTCTAACCCAGTTTCAAACACTGCATGCTGTTACTCTAACCCAGTCCCAAACACTGCTGGCTGTTACTCTAACCCAGTCCCAAACATTGCAGGCTGTTACTCTAACCCAGTCCCAAACACTGCTGGCCGTTACTCTCACCCAGTCCCAAACAATGCAGGCTGTTACTCTAACCCAGTCCCAAACACTGCGGGCTGTTACTCTAACCCAGTGCCAAACACTGCAGGCTGTTACTCTAACCCAATCCCAAAAACTGCAGGCTGTCACTCTGACCCAGTGTCAAACCCTGCAGGCTGTTACTCTAACCCAGTCCCAAACACTACAGGCTGTTACTCTAACCCAGACCCAAACAATGACGGCTGTTACTCTAACGCAAACCCAAACACTGCAGGCTGTCGCTCTAACGCAGTCTCAAACACTGCAGGCTGTTACTCTAACCCAGTCCCAAACACTGCAGGCTGTTACTCTTACGCAAACCCAAACACTGCAGGCTGTTAATCTAACCAAGTCCCAAACACTGCAGTCTGTTGCTCTAACCACCTCCCAAATACTGCAGGCTGGTATTCTAGCCCATTCCCAAACAATGCAGGCTCTTACTCTAACCCAATGCCAAACACTGCAGGCTGTTACTCTAACCCAGTCCCAAACACTGCTGGCTCTTACTCTAACCCAGTCCCAACCACTTCATTCTGTTACTCTAACCCAGTGTCAAACACTGCAGGCTGTTACTCTAACCCGGTGCCAAACACTGCAGGCTCTTACTCTAACCCACTCCCAAAAACTGCAGGCTGTCACTCGAACCCAGTCCCAAACACTGCAGTTTGTTACTCTAACCCAATCCAAAAAACTGCAGGCTGTCCCTCTGACCCAGTGTCAAACCCTGCAGGCTGTTACTCTAACCCAGTCCCAAACACTACAGGCTGTTACTCTAACCCAGACCCAAACACTGACGGCTGTTACTCTAACGCAGTCTCAAACACTGGAGGCTGTTACTCTAACCCTGTCCCAAACACTGCAGGCTGTTCCTCTAACCCAGTGTCAAGCACTGCTGGCTGTTATTCTAACCAGTGTCAAACACTGCAGGCTGTTACTCTAACCCAGTCCAAACACTGCAGGCTGTTACTCTAACCCAATGTCAAACACTGCAGGCTGTTACTCTAACCCAGTGCCAAACACTGCATGCTGTTACTCTAACCCAGTCTCAAACACTGCAGGCTGTTACTCTAACCCATTCCCAAACACTGCAGGCTGTTACTCTAACCCTGTGCCGAACACTGCAGGCTGTTACTCTAACCCAGTCCCAAACACGGCAGGCTGTTGCTCTAACCCAGTCCCAAACACTGCAGGCTGTTTTCTAACCCAGTCCCAAACACTGCAGGCTGTTACTCTAACCCAGACACAAACACTGACGGCTGTTAGTCTAACGAAAACCCAAATACTGCAGCCTGTCGCTCTAACGCAGTCTCAAACACTGCATGCTGTTACTCTTACGCAAACCCAAACACTGCAGGCTGTTACTCTAACCGAGTCTCAAACACTGCAGGCTGTTACTCTAACCAAGTCCCAAACACTGCAGTCTGTTATTCTAACCACCTCCCAAATACTGCTGGCTGTAACTCTAACCCATTCCCAAACACTGCAGGCTCTTACTCTAACCCAATGCCAAACACTGCAGGCTCTTACTCTAACCCTATTTCAAACACTGCAGGCTGTTACTCTAACCCAATCCCAAACACTGCAGGCTGTTACTCTAACCCAGTCCCAAACACTGCAGGCTCTTACTCTAGCCCAGTCCCAAATACTGCAGGCTGTTACCCTCACCCTTTCCCAAACACTGCAGGCTGTTACTCTAACCATGTCAGAAACACTGCAGACTGTTATACTAACCCATTCCCAAACACTTCAGGCTGTTCCTCTAGCCCAGTCCCAAACAATGCAGGATGTTGCTCTCACTCAGTTCCAAACACTGCAGGCTCTTACTCTAACGCAGTCCCAATCTCTGCAGGCTGTTACTCTAACCCAGTCCCAAACACTGGAAGCTGTTACTCTAACCCAATCCCAAACACTGCAGTCTGTTACTCTAACCCATTGCCAAACACTGCTGGCTGTTACTCTAACCCAGTCCCAAACACTGCAGGCTGTTACTCTAACCCAGTCCCAAACACTGCAGGCTCATACTCTAACCCTATTTCAAACACTGCAGGCTGTTACTCTAACCCAATCCCAAACACTGCAGGCTGTTACTCTAACCCAGTCCCAAACACTGCAGGCTCTTACTCTAACCCAGTCGCAAATACTGCAGGCTGTTACCCTCACCCTGTGCCAAACACTGCAGGCTGTTACTGTATCCCTGTCCCAAATACTGCTGGCTGTTAATCTAACCCAGTGTCAAACACTGCAGGCTTTTACTCTAACCAGTGTCAACACTGCAGGCTGTTACTCTAACCCAGTCCCAAAGACTGCAGGCTGTTACTCTAACCCGGTCTCAAACACAGCAGGCTGTTACTCTAACCCAGTCCCAAACACTGCAGGCTGTTACTCTAACCCAAGGTCAAACACTGCAGGCTGTTACTCTAACCCAGTGCCAAACACTGCAGGCTGTTACTCTAACCCAGTCTCAAACACTGCAGGCTGTTACTCTAACCCATTCCCAAACACTACAGGCTGTTACTCTAACCCTGTGCCGAACACTGCAGGCTGTTACTCTAACCCAGTCCCAAACACGGCAGGCTATTACTCTAACCCAGTGTCAAACACTGCAGGCTGTTACTCTAACCCAGTACAAAACACTGCAAATCAATCCCAAACACTGCAGGCTGTTACTCTAACCCAGTCCCAAACACTGCAGGCTGTTACTCTAACCCAAGGTCAAACACTGCAGGCTGTTACTCTAACCCAGTGCCAAACACTGCAGGCTGTTACTCTAACCCAGTCTCAAACACTGCAGGCTGTTACTCTAACCCATTCCCAAACACTGCAGGCTGTTACTCTAACCCTGTGCCGAACACTGCAAATCAATCCCAAACACTGCAGGCTGTTTCTCTAACCCAGTCCCAAACACTGCAGGCTGTTATTCTAACCCAGACCCAAACACTGACGGCTGTTACTCTAACGCAAACCCAAATACTGCAGGCTTTCGCTCTAACGCAGTCTCAAACACAGCAGGCTGTTACTCTTCGCAAACCCAAACACTACAGGCTGTTACTCTAACCGAGTCTCAAACACTGCAGGCTGTTACTCTAAACATTTCCCAAACACTGCAGTCTGTTATTCTAACCACCTCCCAAATACTGCAGGCTGTTACTCTAACCCATTGCCGAACAATGCAGCCTATTTCTCTAATCCAGTGTCAAACACTGCGGGCTGTTACTCTAACCCCCAGTCCCAAAGACTGCAAATCAATCCCAAACACTGCAGGCTGTTACTCTAAGCCAATCCCAAACACCACAGGCTGTTACTCTAACCCAGTCCCAAACACTGCTGGCTGTTACTCTAACCAAGTCCTAAACACTGCAGTCTGTTACTCTAACCACCTCCCAAAAACTGCAGGCTGTGACTCTAACCCAGTCCCAAACAATGCAGGCTGTTACTCTAACCCTGTCCCAAACACTGCAGGCTGTTACTCTAACCCAGTGTCAAACACTGCAGGCTGTTATTCTAACCAGTGTCAAACACTGCAGGCTGTTACTCTAAAACAGTCCAAACACTGCAGGCTGTTACTCTAACCCAATGTCAAACACTGCAGGCTGTTACTCTAGCCCTGTGCCAAACACTGCACGCTGTTACTCTAACACAGTCTCAAACACTGCAGGCTGTTACTCTAACCCATTCCCAAACACTGCAGGCTGTTACGCTAACCCTGTGCCGAACACTGCAGGCTGTTACTCTAACCCAGTCCCAAACACGGCAGGCTATTACTCTAACCCAGTGTCAAACACTGCAGGCTGTTACTCTAACCCAGTCCCAAACACTGCAGGCTGTTTCTCTAACCCATTCCCAAACACTGCAGGCTGTTACTCTAACCCAATCCCAAACACTGCAGGCTGTTACTCTAACCCATTGCCAAACACTGCTGGCTGTTACTCTAACCCAGTCCCAAACGCTGCAGGCTGTTACTCTAACCCAGTCCCAAACACTGCAGGCTCTTACTCTAACCCAATGTCAAACACTGCAGGCTGTTACTCTAACCCAGTCCCAAACACTGCAGGCTGTTACTCTAACCCAGTGCCGAACACTGCAGTCTGTTACTCTAACCCAGTGCCGAACACTGCAGTCTGTTACTCTAACCCAGTCCCAAACACTGCAGGCTGTTACTCTAACCCAGTCCCAAATACTGCAGGCTGTTACCCTCACCCTGTTCCAAACACTGCAGACTGTTACTGTATCCCTGTCCCAAATACTGCTGGCTGTTACTCTAACCCAGTGTCAAACACTGCAGGCTTTTACTCTAACCAGTGTCAACACTGCAGGCTGTTACTCTAACCGAGTCTCAAACACAACAGGCTGTTACTCTAACCCAGTGCCAAACTATGCAGGCTATTGCTCTAACCCAGTCCCAAACACTGCAGGCTGTTACTCTAACCCAAGGTCAAACACTGCAGGCTGTTACTCTAACCCAGTGTCAAACACTGCAGGCTGTTACTCTAACCCAGTCCCAAACACTGCAAATCGATCCCAAACACTGCAGGCTGTTACTCTAACCCAGTCCCAAACACTGCAGGCTGTTACTCTAACCCAAGGTCAAACACTGCAGGCTGTTACTCTAACCCAGTGCCAAACACTGCAGGCTGTTACTCTAACCCAGTCTCAAACACTGCAGGCTGTTACTCTAACCCATTCCCAAACACTGCAGGCTGTTACTCTAACCCTGTGCCGAACACTGCAAGCTGTTACTCTAACCCAGTCCCAAACACGGCAGGCTATTACTCTAACCCAGTGTCAAACACTGCAGGCTGTTACTCCATCCCCCAGTCCCAAACACTGCAAATCAATCCCAAACACTGCAGGCTGTTACTCTAAGCCAATCCCAAACACCACAGGCTGTTACTCTAACCCAGTCCCAAACACTGCTGGCTGTTACTCTAACCAAGTCCTAAACACTGCAGTCTGTTACTCTAACCACCTCCCAAAAACTGCAGGCTGTTACTCTATCCCAGTCTCAAACACTGCAGGCTGTGACTCTAACCCAGTCCCAAACACTGCAGGCTGTTACTCTAACCCAATCCCAAACACTGCAGGCTGTTACTGTAACCCATTGCCAAACACTGCTGGCTGTTACTCTAACCCAGTCCCAAACACTGCAGGCTGTTACTCTAACCCAGTCCCAAACACTGCAGGCTCTTACTCTAACCCAATGTCAAACACTGCAGGCTGTTACTCTAACCCAGTCCCAAACACTGCAGGCTGTTACTCTAACCCAGTGCCGAACACTGCAGTCTGTTACTCTAACCCAGTGCCGAACACTGCAGTCTGTTACTCTAACCCAGTCCCAAACACTGCAGGCTGTTACTCTAACCCAGTCCCAAATACTGCAGGCTGTTACCCTCACCCTGTGCCAAACACTGCAGGCTGTTACTGTATCCCTGTCCCAAATACTGCTGGCTGTTACTCTAACCCAGTGTCAAACACTGCTGGCTTTTACTCTAACCAGTGTCAACACTGCAGGCTGTTACTCTAACCGAGTCTCAAACACTGCAGGCTGTTACTCTAACCAAGTCCCAAACACTGCAGTCTGTTATTCTAATCACCTCCCAAATACTGCAGGCTGTAACTCTAACCCATTCCCAAACACTGCAGGCTCTTACTCTAACCCAATGCCAAACACTGCAGGCTTTTACTCTAACCCTATTTCAAACACTGCAGGCTGTTACTCTAACCCAATCCCAAACACTTCAGGCTGTTACTCTAACCCAGTCCCAAACACTGCAGTCTCTTACTCTAACCCAGTCCCAAATACTGCAGGCTGTTACCCTCACCCTTTCCCAAACACTGCAGGCTGTTACTCTAACCATGTCAGAAACACTGCAGACTGTTATACTAACCCATTCCCAAACACTTCAGGCTGTTCCTCTAGCCCAGTCCCAAACAATGCAGGATGTTGCTCTCACTCAGTTCCAAACACTGCAGGCTCTTACTCTAACGCAGTCCCAATCTCTGCAGGCTGTTACTCTAACCCAGTCCCAAACACTGGAAGCTGTTACTCTAACCCAATCCCAAACACTGCAGGCTGTTACTCTAACCCATTGCCAAACACTGCTGGCTGTTACTCTAACCCAGTCCCAAACACTGCAGGCTGTTACTCTAACCCAGTCCCAAACACTGCAGGCTCTTACTCTAACCCTATTTCAAACACTGCAGGCTGTTACTCTAACCCAATCCCAAACACTGCAGGCTGTTACTCTAACCCAGTCCAAAACACTGCAGGCTCTTACTCTAACCCAGTCGCAAATACTGCAGGCTGTTACCCTCACCCTGTGCCAAACACTGCAGGCTGTTACTGTATCCCTGTCCCAAATACTGCTGGCTGTTACTCTAACCCAGTGTCAAACACTGCAGGCTTTTACTCTAACCAGTGTCAACACTGCAGGCTGTTACTCTAACCCAGTCCCAAAGACTGCAGGCTGTTACTCTAACCCGGTCTCAAACACAGCAGGCTGTTACTCTAACCCAGTGCCAAACTCTGCAGGCTATTGCTCTAACCCAGTCCCAAACACTGCAGGCTGTTACTCTAACCCAAGGTCAAACACTGCAGGCTGTTACTCTAACCCAGTGCCAAACACTGCAGGCTGTTACTCTAACCCAGTCTCAAACACTGCAGGCTGTTACTCTAACCCAGTCCCAAACACGGCAGGCTATTACTCTAACCCAGTGTCAAACACTGCAGGCTGTTACTCTAACCCAGTCCCAAACACTGCAAATCAATCCCAAACACTGCAGGCTGTTACTCCATCCCATTCCCAAACACTGCAGGCTCTTACTCTAACCCAATGCCAAACACTGCAGGCTGTTACTCTAACCCAGTGCCGAACACTGCAGTCTGTTACTCTAACCCAGTGCCGAACACTGCAGTCTGTTACTCTAACCCAGTCCCAAACACTGCAGGCTGTTACTCTAACCCAGTCGCAAATACTGCAGGCTGTTACCCTCACCCTGTGCCAAACACTGCAGGCTGTTACTGTATCCCTGTCCCAAATACTGCTGGCTGTTACTCTAACCCAGTGTCAAACACTGCTGGCTTTTACTCTAACCAGTCAACACTGCAGGCTGTTACTCTAACCGAGTCTCAAACACTGCAGGCTGTTACTCTAACCAAGTCCCAAACACTGCAGTCTGTTATTCTAATCACCTCCCAAATACTGCAGGCTGTAACTCTAACCCATTCCCAAACACTGCAGGCTCTTACTCTAACCCAATGCCAAACACTGCAGGCTTTTACTCTAACCCTATTTCAAACACTGCAGGCTGTTACTCTAACCCAATCCCAAACACTTCAGGCTGTTACTCTAACCCAGTCCCAAACACTGCAGGCTCTTACTCTAACCCAGTCCCAAATACTGCAGGCTGTTACCCTCACCCTTTCCCAAACACTGCAGGCTGTTACTCTAACCATGTCAGAAACACTGCAGACTGTTATACTAACCCATTCCCAAACACTTCAGGCTGTTCCTCTAGCCCAGTCCCAAACAATGCAGGATGTTGCTCTCACTCAGTTCCAAACACTGCAGGCTCTTACTCTAACGCAGTCCCAATCTCTGCAGGCTGTTACTCTAACCCAGTCCCAAACACTGGAAGCTGTTACTCTAACCCAATCCCAAACACTGCAGGCTGTTACTCTAACCCATTGCCAAACACTGCTGGCTGTTACTCTAACCCAGTCCCAAACACTGCAGGCTGTTACTCTAACCCAGTCCCAAACACTGCAGGCTCTTACTCTAACCCTATTTCAAACACTGCAGGCTGTTACTCTAACCCAATCCCAAACACTGCAGGCTGTTACTCTAACCCAGTCCAAAACACTGCAGGCTCTTACTCTAACCCAGTCGCAAATACTGCAGGCTGTTACCCTCACCCTGTGCCAAACACTGCAGGCTGTTACTGTATCCCTGTCCCAAATACTGCTGGCTGTTACTCTAACCCAGTGTCAAACACTGCAGGCTTTTACTCTAACCAGTGTCAACACTGCAGGCTGTTACTCTAACCCAGTCCCAAAGACTGCAGGCTGTTACTCTAACCCGGTCTCAAACACAGCAGGCTGTTACTCTAACCCAGTGCCAAACTCTGCAGGCTATTGCTCTAACCCAGTCCCAAACACTGCAGGCTGTTACTCTAACCCAAGGTCAAACACTGCAGGCTGTTACTCTAACCCAGTGCCAAACACTGCAGGCTGTTACTCTAACCCAGTCTCAAACACTGCAGGCTGTTACTCTAACCCAGTCCCAAACACGGCAGGCTATTACTCTAACCCAGTGTCAAACACTGCAGGCTGTTACTCTAACCCAGTCCCAAACACTGCAAATCAATCCCAAACACTGCAGGCTGTTAGTCTAACCCAGTCCCAAACACTGCAGGCTGTTACTCTAACCCAAGGTCAAACACTGCAGGCTGTTACTCTAACCCAGTGCCAAACACTGCAGGCTGTTACTCTAACCCATTCTCAAACACTGCAGGCTGTTCCTCTAACCCATTCCCAAACACTGCAGGCTATTACTCTAACCCTGTGCCGAACACTGCAGGCTGTTACTCTAACCCAGTCCCAAACACGGCAGGCTATTACTCTAACACAGTGTCAAACACTGCAGGCTGTTACTCTAACCCAGTCCCAAACACTGCAAATCAATCCCAAACACTGCAGGCTGTTTCTCTAACCCAGTCCCAAACACTGCAGGCTGTTACTCTAACCCAGACCCAAACACTGACGGCTGTTACTCTAACGCAAACCCAAACACTGCAGGCTTTCGCTCTAACGCAGTCTCAAACACAGCAGGCTGTTACTCTTACGCAAACCCAAACACTACAGGCTGTTACTCTAACCGAGTCTCAAACACTGCAGGCTGTTACTCTAAACATTTCCCAAACACTGCAGTCTGTTATTCTAACCACCTCCCAAATACTGCAGGCTGTTACTCTAACCCATTGCCGAACAATGCAGCCTATTTCTCTAATCCAGTGTCAAACACTGCGGGCTGTTACTCTAACCCCCAGTCCCAAAGACTGCAAATCAATCCCAAACACTGCAGGCTGTTACTCTAACCCAATCCCAAACACCACAGGCTGTTACTCTAACCCAGTCCCAAACACTGCTGGCTGTTACTCTAACCAAGTCCTAAACACTGCAGTCTGTTACTCTAACCACCTCCCAAAAACTGCAGGCTGTTACTCTAACCCAGTCTCAAACACTGCAGGCTGTGACTCTAACCCAGTCCCAAACACTGCAGGCTGTTACTCTAACCCTGTCCCAAACACTGCAGGCTGTTACTCTAACCCAGTGTCAAACACTGCAGGCTGTAATTCTAACCAGTGTCAAACACTGCAGGCTGTTACTCTAACCCAGTCCAAACACTGCAGGCTGTTACTCTAACCCAATGTCAAACACTGCAGGCTGTTACTCTAGCCCTGTGCCAAACACTGCAGGCTGTTACTCTAACCCAGTCTCAAACACTGCAGGCTGTTACTCTAACCCATTCCCAAACACTGCAAGCTGTTACGCTAACCCTGTGCCGAACACTGCAGGCTGTTACTCTAACCCAGTCCCAAACACGGCAGGCTATTACTCTAACCCAGTGTCAAACACTGCAGGCTGTTACTCTAACCCAGTCCCAAACACTGCAGGCTGTTTCTCTAACCCATTCCCAAACACTGCAGGCTGTTACTCTAACCCAATCCCAAACACTGCAGGCTGTTACTCTAACCCATTGCCAAACACTGCTGGCTGTTACTCTAACCCAGTCCCAAACACTGCAGGCTGTTACTCTAACCCAGTCCCAAACACTGCAGGCTCTTACTCTAACCCAATGTCAAACACTGCAGGCTGTTACTCTAACCCCGTCCCAAACACTGCAGGCTGTTACTCTAACCCAGTGCCGAACACTGCAGGCTGTTACCCTCACCCTGTGCCAAACACTGCAGGCTGTTACTGTATCCCTGTCCCAAATACTGCTGGCTGTTACTCTAACCCAGTGTCAAACACTGCAGGCTTTTACTCTAACCAGTGTCAACACTGCAGGCTGTTACTCTAACCCAGTCTCAAAGACTGCAGGCTGTTACTCTAACCCAGTCTCAAACACAGCAGGCTGTTACTCTAACCCAGTGCCAAACTCTGCAGGCTATTGCTCTAACCCAGTCCCAAACACTGCAGGCTGTTACTCTAACCCAGTGTCAAACACTGCAGGCTGTTACTATAACCCAGTACCAAACAATGCATGCTGTTACTCTAACCCTGTGTCAAACACTGCAGGCTGTTACTCTAACCCAGTCCCAAACACTGCAGGCTCTTACTCTAACCCAGTGCCGAACACTGCAGGCTGTTACTCTAACCCAGTCCCAAACACTGCAGGCTGTTACTCTAACCCAGTGTCAAACACTGCAGGCTGTTACTCTAACCCAGTTCCAAACACTGCAGGCTGTTACTCTAACCCAGTCCCAAACACTGCAGGCTGTTACTCCATCTCAGTCCCAAACACTGCAGCCTGTTACTCTAACCCAGTTGCAAAAACTGCATGCTGTTACTCTAACCCAGTTCCCAAACACTGCAGGCTCTTACTCTAACCCAGTCCCAAACACTGCAGGCTGTTACTCTAACCCAGTCGCAAATACTGCAGGCTGTTACCCTCACCCTGTGCCAAACACTGCAGGCTGTTACTGTATCCCTGTCCCAAATACTGCTGGCTGTTACTCTAACCCAGTGTCAAACACTGCAGGCTTTTACTCTAACCAGTGTCAACACTGCAGGCTGTTACTCTAACCCAGTCTCAAAGACTGCAGGCTGTTACTCTAACCCAGTCTCAAACACAGCAGGCTGTTACTCTAACCCAGTGCCAAACTCTGCAGGCTATTGCTCTAACCCAGTCCCAAACACTGCAGGCTGTTACTCTAACCCAGTGTCAAACACTGCAGGCTGTTACTATAACCCAGTACCAAACAATGCATGCTGTTACTCTAACCCTGTGTCAAACACTGCAGGCTGTTACTCTAACCCAGTCCCAAACACTGCAGGCTCTTACTCTAACCCAGTGCCGAACACTGCAGGCTGTTACTCTAACCCAGTCCCAAACACTGCAGGCTGTTACTCTAACCCAGTGTCAAACACTGCAGGCTGTTACTCTAACCCAGTTCCAAACACTGCAGGCTGTTACTCTAACCCAGTCCCAAACACTGCAGGCTGTTACTCCATCTCAGTCCCAAACACTGCAGCCTGTTACTCTAACCCAGTTGCAAAAACTGCATGCTGTTACTCTAACCCAGTTCCCAAACACTGCAGGCTCTTACTCTAACCCAGTCCCAAACACTGCGGGCTGTTACTCTAACCCAGTCCCAACACTGCAGGCTGTTACTCTAACCCAGTCCCAAACACTGCGGGCTGTTACTCTAACCCAGTCCCAAACACTGCAGGCTGTTACTCTAACCCAGTCCCAAACACTGTGAACCTGTGCCACATGTTAATATGGCAATCATCATCTTCTTCAAACCAATTAAACAGGTAATGGTCATTCATTATCCCAACTGAACGGAATCAAAATGTACAGCTGGAAAACTCTGTGCAAGCTACTCGGAATTTAGTAGCACTTAGGATTTGTCTTGGAAATGAACCAGCTTTAACCAAGAGACCTACCTGCATTAATTCTTCTACCACATCTCTTATTGTGAGTAACACCAAGCGCTGCGACTCTTACTTCGCCCCTCCTCATATCCAACAGCCCAAACACTCCTTTCAAGTGAAGCAGCATTTCACTTGCGCTTCCCTCAATCTAGTCTACTGCATTCACTGCTCCCAGTGCAGTCCCCTCTACATTGGAGACACCGAATGCAGACTGGGTGACCGCTTTGTGGAACACCTTCGGTCTGTCCGCAAGAATGACGCAGACCTCTCTTTCGCTTGCCATTTCAACACCCCACTCTGCTCTCATGCCCACATGTCCGTCCTTGGCCTGCTGCATTGTTCCCGTGAAGGTCAACGCAAACTGGAGGAACAGCACCTCATCTTCCGACTAGGGACTTTACAGGCTTCCGGACTGAATATTGAGTTCAACAATTTTAGATCATGAACTCTCTCCTCCATCCTCTCCCCTTTTTGATCCCCTTTTTTCAATACTTATTTTTTAATTTTTATATATATATATTTTCCATCTCTTTATATTTAAAAATTTATTTCCATTCATTGTTTTATCCCCACCTTTTATCCCAAGTTGATCTTTTCTCCCACACTGTCCGCACCCATCCCCACCTCCCCCCCACTAGGGCCATCTGTCACTTGCTCATCCTGCTTTCTACTCTTCATGTCACTATTAGCACCTCCTTTAGCCAGTATAACTACCATCAACACCCCTTCGAACTTTTGTTTATGATGTCTTTCGCAATCTCTCCTTTGCCTCCACCTATCACTGACCTTCTATCCAGCTTCACCTGTCCCACCCCCGTTAAACAGTATATATTTCAACATGTTTCCACTTGTTTTTAGTACTGCATAAGAGTCATACGGACTTGAAATGTTAGCTTTGTCTTTCCCTCTGCAGATGCTGTCAGACCTGCTGAGTTTTTCCAGCAATTTTTGTTTTGGTCCCAAATACTGCAAACCGGTCCCAAATACTGTGGCCTGTTACTCTAAACCAGCCCCAAACACTGCACCCAGTCCCGAATGCTGCAAGGTGTTACCGCAAACCAGTCCCAAACACCGAAACCTATTACTGCAAACAGGTCCCAAACACTGCGCCCAGTTAGTGTAAACTAGCCCCAAACACTGCAAACTAGTCTCAAATACTTCAACCCAGTCCCAAATGCAGCACTTTGTTACTGCACTCAGTCTCAAACACTGCAACCTGTTACTGCATCTTAATGTGCCACACTGCAAGCCTGACTGATAATCATAAATTGGTCGTCAGTGTAATTCTTAGCACACTGAAGATTATTTAACAAATGTCCAATCAACGACTCACATCTAATATTAAGCATCTAATGTTGGACTCTGTTTTGAGTTTTGAGAGCATGGGCTGTTTGGGTACAGTGTGTACCTTGCCCGTTGCGAAAAACAGAAGGGACATGCTGTTTGCTACAATCCACCAGTCTTTGAGATGTACGGCCTCTAAAGTCACACTGGCACTGAAATTCAGATCCAACATTACTCATTTGTGTGATAGGCAGAACATCTCTTTGGCTCGACGGCAGCATCCTGTTTGGTGCAAATATTACTCGTGTTGCTACTGCATACAAGCAATGTGAAACAACTAGCTTCACCTGTTGCTCAAATTTTTGACATGCCTTGCCCTTCCATGGTAACCTGAGGTGAACTGGTTTTATGGCACATCAGATGGTAAATGCTAAGCTGCGCAAATCCCAAAGGGAAACTTGAAACAACTGTTTTGTAATTTGTATAAATTTCAAGAAGCATGCCTTGAATTCAGTGGTAATAAGACCACTGAGGCTCATAGGTTTCTTACAAAATTAAATTAAATCCTTATTAATAGGAGAAATGATTTTAAGCACACACATAGATCTACAAATTACTACTATGATAACTTCTAAATCCCCTAGTTAATCTAACTCACTGTCACACTTTTGTTAAGGCAACGGTAAGACACACAGATTTTAAAGGACCCAGGCAAAGAAACACGATACCCTGAACAATCCAATTCAAAGTAAGTTTCCTTAACTTCAGTTTTTTGTAGACAGCAGCTTGAGGCTTAGATGACGGGGGGCTTTTCACACATGTTTTAGATCTTAGAATAACTGTCTTTGCACACAGCCTTCTCTCCTTTATACATATTTTCCCCTTTGAATGCAAATTCCCATTGTTTCTCTGTGCCTTTGGACTTTACCTCTCTAATAATAAAAATCTCTCATAGTACCAATTTTACCAGTAATCTTTGGGAAAACTAAACACACTGTTTCTTAACTTCTCCTGCTTAGGTGAAATACTTCGCCCCTTCTTTGAATTCAAGCTAGTCTGTTTTTTTTAAATGCAAATGTTCCCTTTACCTCTTACATTCTAAAACTTCCCCCATGTTTACCTACTTAACATTTCAAACCTAGCTTATCTTCTGATACATCAAAGCCTTCAGACCAGCTGCCTTTAATTCAACTAAGTCACACACATACACACACACACACACAGATATAAGTACAGACCTCACTATTACTCCACAATAAATTATAATAACATTACGAAAATTATTATATCCTCCTGATATCCCCCTCCTATTTAGAAAATGAACCATCATAATTTAAAAAGATGGTTCATTTTCTGAACCCATCTTACAATACCTGATGCATGCATTAACCTAACAATATATATACAAATCCTTGTTATCAACAGAAATAATTTCAGTCCCATGTCCAGGTTTTTAAATGTCCAATTTTTCTTTTTAAGCTTCAAACTCTTGACAATGCATCTGCAATCAGATTTTCTCATCCCATCACATGTATAATCTGTAGATTAAATGGTTGCAGTAATAAAATCCACCTGAATAGCCTTGCACTTCTGTCTCGAAATTTGTCCAGAAGCTTTAAAGGATTGTATAAACAATTGTTTCTGACAAATTATTTGCAACATAAATCTCGAAATGCTGCAGTGCTAACACCAAACCTAAAGTTCCCTTTTCAATCGTTGATTATCTTTTCTGTTGTACATTCAACTCACAATCAGTTTTTCCAATTCTAGTGTCATCTTCTTGTAACAGTACGGCCCCAGTGCCTACATCACTTGTGTCAATGGCCATCTTAAATTGCTTGGTGTAATTGGGTACTGCCAAAACTGGTGTCATAGTTTTCAAACTGTCAAATGCCTTCTGATACTTCTGTTCCCATTGAAACTTCTTGTTCTTTTTTAATAGTTCAGTCAATGGAGCAACCACACAGCTAAAATTTGGTACAAAGTTCCAGTAAAACCCACTCATGCCCAAAAATCTCAAACTTCTTGTTTTGTTGTAGGCACAGAGAAATCCCCGATAGCCTTGATTTGCACATTTCTCAGAGCCACCTTACTATGTCCAATGGTGTGAATTAGATACATAACTTGCGCTTTTGCAAATTCATTTTTAGTCAAGTACACCATCAAATTAGCTTCTTGTAATCGAGTAAATAATTCTTATAGATGTTGTAAAAGCTCCTACCATGCCTGACTGAGAACTATCAAGTCGTCAATATACACAGCACAATTGCCCAGACCTGCAATTATTTTGTTTATTAGTCTTTTAAATGTTGCAGGTGTGTTTTTTGTACCAAACGGCATGACTTTAAACTCCTGTAGTCCATGTGGCATCACAAAAGCTGATATCTCCTTTGCTGTCTCTCTGATAACAATATTTGCCAATATCCCCTTAGCAAGTCAATCTTGTGATAAATTTTGACCGTCCCACTTTCTCAATACAATCTTCCAACTGTGGTATAGGATATGAATCTGCTTTTGTCATAGCATTCACCTTTCAATAGTCCACACACAGGCTTTATGTTCCACCTGGTTTCGGTACCAGCACAATAGGCGAAGTCTAGTTACTGCAACTAAACTCAATGATATCTATTTGAAGCATAAAATCGATTTCTTTCTGTACTTCTAATAACTTTGCCGGATTTGATCCAAAAGGAATGTTGCCTTATCGATGATGAAACTTCTACACATACATCATGCATAGCTAAATTTGTCCTCCCAACTTATTCCCACAAATATCTTTATGTGACCACAACAGTTCTTCCAAACCACTTTGACAGTTGCCTGGAAGTAACTCAATATTACATTTAAATTTTCAAGTACCCTCTCATTATCCAATTTGATTAGAGGAAAATCAATTTCAGAATCCTGCATTTCTACTTCTTTCCCATTATCTACCACCACTAATCCCTCCTTTTGGCCCTCTTCCTTGTCAAAGTTCTTTCTAAACATATTTGCATAACACACCTTCTGCTTCTTTCTTCTATCTGGAGTGTTCATTAAATATTTTACTTCATTCAGCTTCTTTTCAATCCTGTAAGGTCCACTAAACCTTGCCTTTAACAAATCCCCAGTACTGGTAACAGAACTAACACTTTCTCCCCAGCAACAAAACCACGAGCTGTAGCTTTGTTGTCTGCCTTCACTTTCATCACTTACTGTGATAACTTTAAATGTTCCCTAGCTAACTCATCTGCTCTATCCAATCTTTCTATGAAATTTGATACATAATCCAGGGGAGTAGATTCTGAATTTTGCCCCACCAATTTCTCATGAATCAATTTGAATGGCCCCCTTACCTCATGACTATAAACTAGTTCAACAGGACTAAAACCAGTTGATGCCTTAGGAGCATCCCTAATAATAAATAACACAAATGGAATTCCTGTATCCTAATCCTGTGGATAATCCTGATTATACATCTTCATCATGTCTTTTATAGTTTGATACCATCTTTCCAAAGCCCCCTGTGATTCGGGATTGTAAGCTGTTCACTTAAACTATTTTATTCCCAAACTATGCATTACTTCCTTAAACAGCTGTGACATGAAATTTGAACACTGATCTGATTGTATTTCTTTAGGTAAACCATATCTTATAAAAAAAAATTAGTTAACTCTTCCACAATTTTCTTTGTTGTAATATTCCTCAAAGGTATGGAAAAGGTAAATAAAACTTCATAAACACATCCATTATTGTCAGTAAGTACTGATTTCCACTTTTAGCCTTAGGTGGAGGTCCTACATAATCAATCATGACCCTAGTAAAAGGTTCTTCAAATGCTGGAATGGGAATTAAGGGTTCCGGCTTAATCACTGCTTGTGGTTTCTACCACTTGATGTGTAACATGTTCTACAGAATTTGAATACATCCCTATGTAATCCATGGCCAATAAAAATGTTTCTGTATTTTCGCCTGTGTTCTAATTACTAAATGCTTCCCCCATGGAATTTCATGAGCAATCCTCGGAATCTCATTTCTATATCCACATGGTATTACAATCTGATGCACCTCCCTCCAGCTTTCATTTGCTGTAACATGATAAGCCACCACTTTCTCATTAAAACATTACCCTTCAGGTAGTAACATTCTGGAATACATTTTGCCCCTGTTTTGAGTAAGCTGTCTGATATAACTGTTTTATTTGCGAATCCTTTTTCTGCAACTCTACTAACTGCCTTGAGTTAAACACCTCAGCTGAATTGTCTTCCAGTCTTTCTTCCTGATCAATATTATCAAACACGGTGTCAGCTAATTGCACTTCCACACCTTCTCAATGCTTTTACACTCCCATTCTTCTTGTTTCAACCTATGAGCATGTGATTGTGTTGTCACATAATCTGGAAACAATCCAGGATGCTCTACGGATGACAATGAGAAAGGGGACAGGAAATACAGGACTGAAAGTGTTGTATCTGAATGCACGCAGTATACGAAATAAAGTAAATGAGCTTGTGGCGCAGATTGAAATTGGCAGGTATGATGTGGTGGGCATCACAGAGACATGGCTGCAAGGGGATCAGGACTGGGAGCTAAATATCCAAGGATATACATCCTATTGAAAAGATAGGCAGGTTGGCAGAGGGGTTGGGGTTGCTTTGTTAGTAAGAAATGAAATTAAATCGATAGCAAGAAATGACATAGGGTCAGATGATGTAGAATCTGTGTGGGTAGAGTTGAGGAACCACAAGGGTAAAAAAACCATAATGGGAGTTATTACAGGCCTCCGAATAGTAGTCAGGATGTGGGGCACAATATACACCAGGAGATAGAAAAGGCATGTAAGAAAGGCAAGGTTACAGTGATCATGGGGGATTTCAATATGCAGGTAGACTGGGAAAATCAGGTTGGTAGTGGATCCCAAGAAAAGGAATTTGTGGAATGTCTACGAGATGGCTTTTTGGAACAGCTTGTGGTGGAGCCCACTAGGGAACAGGCAATTCTAGATTTAGTGATGTGTAATGAGGCAGATTTGATAAGGGAGCTTAAGGTGAAGGAACCCTTAGGAGGAAGTGACCATAATATGATAGAATTTACCCTGCAATTTGAGAGGAAAAAGCTGGAATCAGATGTAACGGTATTACAGTTGAATAAAGGCAACTACAGAGGCATGAGGGAGGAGCTGGCCAGAATTGACTGGGAGATGAGCCTAACAGGAAAGACAGTGGAACAGCAATGGCAGGAGTTTCTGGGAGTAATTTGGGAGACACAGCAAAAATTCATCCCTAGGAAGAAGAAGCAGACTGAAGGGAGGACGAGGCAACCATGGCTGACAAGGAAAGTCAGGGACAGCATAAAAACTAAAGAGAAAGCATACAATGCGGCGAAGAGCAGTGGAAAACCAGGGGATTGGGAAGCCTACAAAGACCAACAGAGGACAACTAAAAAAGAAATAAGGAGGGAGAAGATTAAATATGAGGGTAAACTAGCCAGTAATATAAAAGAAGATTGCAAGAGTTTTTTATTAGATATATAAAGGGTAAGAGAGAGGCAAAAGTGGACATTGGGCCATTGGAAAATGACGCTGGAGAAGTAATAGTGGGGAACAAAGAAATGGCAGAGGAACTGAATAGGTACTTTGCTTCAGTCCTCACAGTGGAAGAAGCGAGTAACATCCCCAAAGTTCAAGAGAATCGGGGGGCAGAGGTGAGTATGGTGGCCATTACCAAGGAGAAGGTGCTAGGAAAACTGAAAGGTCTGAAGGTGGATAAATCACCTGGACCAGATGGATTACATCCCAGAGTTCTGAAGGAGATAGCTGAAGAGATAGTGGAGGTGTCAGTGGTGATCTTTCAGGAATCACTGGAGTCAGGGAGGGTCGCAGAGGACTGGAAAATCGCTAATGTAACCCCCCTGTTTAAGAAGAGAGTGAGGCAAAAGATGGGAAATTACAGGCCAATTAGCCTGACCTCGGTCGTTGGTAAGATTTTAGAGTCCATTATTAAGGATGAGATTTCAGAATACTTGGAAGTGCATGGTAAAATCGGGTAAAGTCAGCATGGTTTCATCAAGGGGAGGTCATGCCTGACAAATCTGTTAGAATTCTTTGAGGAGGTAACGAGTAGGTTAGACAAAGGAGAGCCAATGGATGTTATCTACTTGGACTTCCAGAAGGCCTTTGACAAGGTGCCGCACAGGAGGCTACTCAGTTAGATAAGAGCCCATGGTGTTAGAGGCAAGGTACTAGCGTGGATAGAAGATTGGCTGTCTGGCAGGAGGCAGAGAGTGGGGATAAGGGGGTCCTTCTCAGGATGGCAGCCAGTGACTAGTGGAGTTCCACAGGGATCAGTGTTGGGACCACAACTTTTCACTTTATACATTAATGATCTAGATGAAGGAACTGAGGGCATCCTGGCTAAGTTTGCAGATGATACAAAGATAGGTGGAGGGACAGGTAGTATTGAGGAGGCGGGGAGGCTGCAGAAGGATTTGGACAGGTTGGGAGAATGGGCAAAGAAGTGGCAGTTGGAATACAATGTGGGGAAGTGTGAGGTCATGCACTTTGGTAGGAAGGATAGAGGCATAGACTATTTTCTAAATGGGGAGAGAATTCAGAAATCTGGAGTGCAAAGGGACTTGGGAATCCTAGTCCAGGATTCTCTTAAGGTTAACTTGCAGGTTGAGTCAGTAGTTAGGAAGGAAAATGCAATGTTGGCATTTATTTCGAGAGGACTAGAATATAAAAGCAGGATGTGCTGCTGAGGCTTTATAAGGCTCTGGTCAGACCACATTTAGAATATTGTAAGCAATTTTGGGCCCCGTATCTCAGGAAGGATGTGCTGGCCCTGGAGAAGGTCCAGAGGAGGTTCACGAGAACGATCCCAGGAATGAAAGGCTTAACATATGAGGAACATTTGAGGACTCTGGGTCTATACTCGATGGAGTTTAGAAAGGGGGATCTGATTGAAACTTACAGAATACTGAAAGGCCTGGATAGAGTGGATGTGGGGAAGATGTTTCCATTAGTAGGAGAGACTAGGATCCGAGGGCACAGCCTCAGAGTGAAGAGAAAACCTTTTAGAACAGAGATGAGGAGAAACTTCTTTAGCCAGAGAGTGGTGAATCTATGGAATTCATTGCCACAGAAGGCTGTGGAGGCCAGGTCATTGAGTGTATTTAAGACCGAGATAGATAGGTTCTTGATTGGTAAGGGGAACAAAGGTTACGAGGAGAAGGCGGGAGAATGGGGTTGAGAAACTTATCAGCCATGATTGAGTGGCGGAGCAGACTCGATGGGCCGAATGGCCTAATTTCTGCTCCTATGTCTTATGGTCTCTCTCTGCAACATTTCTGTTGAAAACGTTTCTACAGGCTGCTCAATTATCTGAGGCATTACCCACATCTGTGATCCAGCTGTTTCATCACCCAGAATAAATTGAACCCCTGCAATGAGCAATTTGTCCACTACTCCAAAAATCACCTTACCTGTTTTCCATTTAGTCTTTAAGTTTATCTTCCAGAATGGAATAGGTTGATTATCTCCATGAACCCCACTTATTATCACCTGCTCCTACAATACTCCCTCTGAACAACAAATGTGACTATCCCACAACATTCAGGATTGACTAGCCCTTGTTTCTCTTAAAATTTTAACATCTTTACCTACTCCACCCTGTACACATGGAAAGACTTTCTCTTCACACACAGAATCGTTAAACTTTTCTGCAACCTGCTCCTCAGAATTCTCTTGGGTAAATTGTGAACACATTCCCACTTCATTACCTATCACTGATTTTTCCTATTTTACCTGTACACAAACCACTGGTTTTTCCTGTGCTTGAACCTCAGAACACACAGTACTTTTACTTCCAGTACTTTTCTGCTCCCCAGTAATTCCAACAGATTTTCCCTGAAATTTCTGCCATACTGATTTCATGTGTCCAATTTTATTAAAATGAAAACACCTCAATTTTCATGTGTCACTTCTACCCTCAGCACTTTCCTTTTTATTCTGAAAAAAAAGCTTCCTGGGAATTTCTACCTACTCCTTCTCTTCCCGGACTACCCACCTTCCTTTCACCTTCCCACTTTCTATCCGTTTCTGATTTAAGAGTGATGCAAGAAAGGTTTAGCTCCATGAACTAACTCATAATCATTAGCTATCTCTGCTGCTTGCCTTATCGTTTGAACCCTCTGTTCCTCCACAAATTCTCACTTCAGAAGGAATTCAATATTTGAATTCTTCCAAAAGTATTACTTCTTTAAGAGCTGCATATATCGGCTCAATCTTTAATGCCTGTATCCAATGATCAAAATACTTTGTTTTACCTTTTCAAACTTAATATAAGTTTGCCCAGGCTGTTTTTTCATATTCCTAAATTTCTGCTTGTATGCCTCAGGAACTAACTCGTATGCAATCAAAATAGCCTTTTGTACCACATCAGAGTTCACCAACATTTCTTCTGACAGTGAAGCATAAACCTCAGGTGCTCTACCCAGCAACCTGGATTGTGGTAACAATATCTAGTTTTCTTGTGGCCGTTTCATCTGTTTAGCTATCTTCGCAAATGAAATAAAGAATATTTCCACATCTCTTTCCTTGAACTTTGGAAGAGCTTGTACAAATATAAGCATCCCCCCACTGGGTTTTAGGTTAAAGATTTGTTCATCAGAACTTTCCTCAGAATCAGAGATTTTTTAAAAAATTTCCAGCCTTTTAAACTGGTATTCCCTTTCTCTTCCTTTTTTACTTGCCTCTCTTTCTTTATCCTTCTCTCTTGCTTGGAACTCCAGTTCCAGCTTCCTTTCTTTCTCCTGCCTTACCGCTTGTTCACTTTGAAATGCCCTTTCTCTTTCCTTTTCTTTTTCTTTCTCTGTCCTTTCTTTTTCTGCTGCTTCTAGTTCAAGTTTTTTCATTTCCTTTGCTTGTTCAATTTCAAACTTCCTCATTTCTAACTGAAGTCGCACTACCTCCAGCTGCGACTCACTAGTGTCAGGTATCACTCCCAACTTTAAATGCTGTGCTCCAATTATGTCTGCTTTCCTTAACCCTGCAGGTAATCCCAATTTTAACCTCTCCGCCAATTCCATTAATTTAACTTTAGTTACCTTTTCTAAAACAGCCAAAGTTATAACTTCAGTTCCCAGACAAGTCTTAGCAACTGCCAAAGCCATATTGCAGACTTACCACTTAAAAAAAAACCTCATACCAGCTCCTGCATTCAAAGTGCTTCTTGTACTCGTAACCTTAAGATTCACCAACTCCAAACCAATCAAGGCATCTCAAATATATCCCACAAAGAGCCCCCAACTTTGTTACAGCACAGCCGATGGTAAATACCGAGCTGCGCAAATCCCAAAGGGAAACTTGAAACCACTGTTTTGTAATTTGTATAAATTTCAAGGAGTCATGCCTTGAATTCAGTGGTAATAAGACCACCGAGGCTGATAGGTTTCTTACAAAACTAAATCAAACCTTTATAAATAGAAGAAATGATTTTAAGAACACACATAGATCTACAAAGATAACTTCTAAATCCCCAAGTTAATCTAACTCCCAGTTACACTTTTGTTAAGGCAGCGGTAAGACACACAGATTTTAAAAGACCCGGGCAAAGTAACACGATACAAAATCAAAAATAGCTGGAAAAACTCAGCAGGTCTGACAGCATCTGCAGAGAGGAACACAGTTGACAATTCGAGTCCATATGACTTCATCAGAACACGATACCCTGAACAACCCAATTCAAAGTGAGTTTCCTTAACTTCACTTCTTTGTAGACAACAGCTTGAGGCTTAAATGCTGGAGGCTTTTCATACTTGTTTTAGACCTTAGAATTCCTGTCCTTACACACTGCCTTCTCTCTTTTATACATATTTTTCCCTTTGAATGCAAATTCCCATTGTTAGATTCCATGAGAAACGTGCTTTCGATGGAAATGATCTCTAACCTGCTACCCCTTGCATATTTCCAATATTTGGATGACACGTTTGCTATATTTATTTCCACAGCAGCTTGTAATAATTTCCTTGCATGTCTTATGGGCTCCATCCTGCACTCAAATTCACCTTTAAATGGAGCAGTCAAATGAACTCCATTTTTCCTGATGTTCTAGTTGAGAAATCTGCCAGGGGGTTTTCTGCAATGACCTGCCACAAGCCTACCTTCACTGGTCAATGTATGCATTGGGATTCTTACTGTTCCACACGCGATAAGATCAGTCTTATCAGCAACCTCGTAAATAGGGCCTGAGCCATTTGCTCACCGTGCAACCTTGATGCTGAAATAGGAGGTATGAAAGCCATTCTGCAGGATAATGGCTACTTTGATCAGATCATTTAGCGCAGTATATCGTGCAAACTCATGCAGAAGGATTTCCCCCTGGGCGATTTGGGACTGGAGCCCGCTCGCCAAGGGAAAAATGATGCGGGATGATGTCAGGAGGAACCCCTGACATCATCCCGGTCCATTTAAATCTTCAGGAAGGTGGATGGACAGTGAAATCAGCTGTCCGCCCGCCGACCTGTCAGTGGCCTTAATTGGCCATTGACAGGCTAATTAACCTTGTTAAAGACCCTGCCCGTCCAAGCTTAAGGGCAAGCAGGCCAGGAGCCCCAGCGGGCTCCAGATTATTCATGAAACTTCATCCACTGGCGGCATGAAGTTTCATGTCCGTTTTTTCAAAATTTAATAAACTTTGTGTTTCTTATTAACATGTCCCGTCTCGTATGACATTGTCACATGAGGGGGACATGTTAATAATTTTAACATTTCTTTATTTTTTGACTTTTCTTACCTGTCAATAAACTCCATGAGACAGCACTCTGCCTCAGGGAGATGTGTGCACTTTGACAGTTGGGGATTCCCTCCCCCCCACCACCCCCACCACCCGCACAGGAAGCACATAGCACTTCCTGTCGGGCAGGCCTTAATCGGCCCACCCACTCAAAATGGCGGTGGGCCCCATTTCAGCAGCGGAGATCGGCTGCCCACCCGCTGCCAAGCTGGTGGGACCCGCTCGCCCACCAAGGGCAAAATTCTGCCCATGAACAGGCACAAGGCTGTCACTTTTGGCCCTGAAAAGTGCAAGGTCCATCTCAGATTACCCTGGAAGGGTAAGGTATCTCAGAAATCTGAGCAACAGCTGAAGCTAGCTGTTTCAGACTGCTACTATGCAACAGCAACATGAGTGGTATTCATCACTAACAGGATGTTGTCGTCAAGACAAAAAGACATTCTGCCTATCACACAAATTAATAATGTGGTATATGAATTTCAGTGTCAGTGTGATGCTAGGTATGTAGGCTGTACAGCCCAAACACTGACAGATCGTATCAAACAGCATGTCCCTTCTGCTGTTCACAATGTGCAAGGTACAGACCGTACCCAACCAGCCCATGCTTGCAAAAACTAAAAACAGCGTCCAACATTAGATGCGATCCTGCGATTAGATAACATTTGCTAAGTAATCCTCAGGGTACTAAGAATTACGCTGACAACCAATTTATGATTCAGTTGGGCTCAGTGTGGTGCATTGTGTTTACTGGAAGCTACATACATAAATACACAGGGCCTTGTTCTTTGCAGGCAGAAAGAACACGAACTTAGACTGCACCTGTTTCAGATAAACAAAATAAGTCACAGCTGTTTGCTGGTTCATTCCCCAGGGCAATATCTTGAATAGAGTCAATGTGCCTGGTTTAAATTTCAAACAATGTTTGGTAGTTAACTGTCAGTCACCATCAACTGATGCATTCTCCATAGCAATGCCTCTACCAATCAGAGTCCACTTGCCAACCAATCAGCACTCTTCTCATACAGTATAAATTTGTTGTTCCCCCAACATTGGCATTTTCTTGCAAATTGTCCCGATGAGTGCAAGACGAGAAGCTTCGACACAAAAAGCCTCTTTTTTCAACAAAACCCAAGTTCTGTACTACCAAACAAGTCATAATCATAAACTTTTGTTTTCTCCTTGGCATAAAAATTAAATGTAGGTTATTTATACAAGGGAAGGACAATCTGAGAAATGCTCTCAGAACCAACGTGTTTGTTCCATTTTCCATGAAGAGGTTGGTAAATGTCAGCACTCATTTACATTAACTTTCTGAAAATTGAGAAAAAAATGGGTAATGCAATATCTGTTTTCCTGACTTTCATCAATATTAATTACATTTTATTTTTATTAAGTAAATGCAGTGGACCATTTATTTTAATTAAATATTGCTTAGATGGTAAAGAAAACCATTCGATCAGATATGGTACGCATCAGAGGATGGAAATTAGCAATGGTAATTCCTGCTCTTGTGGTTTTGTAGATTGATGTGCCACCTGGGTTTGTTCCAGTAATTGTACTAACGCCCACACCCCTCCTTGTTTTTTTTAAATGATGTTAACTGTTGTATAAAACACACATATGGTTGCTTTTTGCTTTGATGGCTTATTCCATTAGCATTTTAACATTTAGCATCACAGCAGAATATTTTCAGTAACACAAAGGAAGGAATTTACATTTATTTAGCACCTCACTATCTCATTCAGGACATCCTAAAGCACTTCATATCCAGTGAATTACTTTTTGAAATGTAGTCACTGTTTGAGACAAATTGAATTTGTCTATGTGCTTCCCTGTTTATTTTTTAAATTCTTCTAGAATAGGGGCCCCAATTTTAATCTGAGTTTAAGACAGTTAAAACTCACTGCTTCAACCAAAAACAGACCTGAATACTATTAAAGAAGAATCAATTACATTTTCAGGTTGAAGGATAAGAATTATTCAGTCAGTGCTCACCAATTCTTCAGTTCTGATATCCTGTTGAACCCTTGACTCCCTAATAATAGTTCTACAATGATTCCTAACTACATTTTAATAAAGGTCAAATGTAATAAAATGACAAGATTACAAAATCATGGGCCATACATCAACACCCAATTTCTAAAATAACTAAAGAAGAAAAATTGGGGATAAAAAGATATATAACCAACTTCCCCAAGAGCACCAAATGTTAAATGTACAAAGTCTCATTACAAGGAACCATATGGGCACTGATAACACAGTGTTTGAAACTGGGTTTAAATAGTTTCTAGTGGTTGCAATTACAAAATGAATCTGCCCAGGACTTTACATGGAATAGCACTACTGGACAAACTGTGTTTCCAGTATTCCTAAAGTTCCCCTGATTTTCCTTGTGAACTCGTTAATTCCTGCAGTATCACATTTTTGCAAACAAAAAGAACAATAGCAGTTTAATTATTAATAAATGCTGGAAATACTCAGCAGGTCAAGAAGCATTTTAATAGAGGGAATTTTATAACAAGAAATAGGAACAGAAGGCCATGTGGCCCCTCAAGCCTGCTTCACCATTCAGTAAGATCATGGCTGATCTGATCTTGGCCCAACATCACCTTCCTCTCAGTTCCCATAACGCCTGACTCCTATATAATTCAAGAACCTGTCTCAATATGCAATGACTCAGGCTCTGGGTTATACAAGTCCAAGGACTCAATGCATGCTATATATAATGAGCAAACACGTTGCAAAACAACCATCCGCATGGTTTGTCAAATAGAAAATTATCTTTCATTAGGTTGTGGATCAAATCTTGGTCTGCATTGAATTAATTGGTCCTGTCTGGAAAGCATTTACAGTTGTAAAGTAACTCCCAACGCCCCTAAACTGGGAAGGAGTAATCATGTAAGGATTACTATTTTGTGATCACTATTATGATCCATTCTGAAAAGTGTCTATGAAGCCTGCCCATTGTGGCTTAAAAGCTTCTTGAGTGTTGTTGGAGCTGAACTCATCTAGGCAAGGAGAGAGTATTCCATCACACTCATGACCTAGCCTTGTAGATGATGATTGGATTTTGGGGAGTCAGGAGATAATGAACTTACCGCTGAATTCCTGAATGTGACTTGTCCAGTTAAGTTTCTGGTTAATTGTGAACCCCAGGATGTTGATGGTGGGGAACTCAGTGATGGTAATCCCATTGAATTTCAAATGAAATGGCTATATTATCTCTTGTTGGAGATGGTCATAGTCTAGTACTTGTGTGGTGCAAATGTTACTTGCCACTTATCAGCCTAAGTCTGAATGTTGTTTGAGTGTTGCTGCATGTAGACACTAACTGCTTCAGTATCTGAGGAATTGTGAATAGAATTGAATACTGTACATCATTATGATGGAAGGAAAACCTTTGATGAAGCAGTTGAAAATGGTGAGATCAGCACTCTACCTTGATGGACTCATGCAGGAATGTCCTGGGGCTGAGGTGATTGGCCTCCAACAACCACAGCCATCTTCCTTTGCGCTAGATATGACTCCAGCCAATAGAAAGTTTTCCCTTTGATCCCCATCGTCCTTCATTTTACTTGGGCTCCTTGATGCCACATTCATGGTCAAATGACGCCTTGATGTCAGGGGCAGTCACTCTCATGTCACCTGTAAAATTCAGCTCTATTGTCCGTGATTGGAGTAAGGCTGTAATGAGGTCTTGCAGAACCCAAATTGAGCACTGGTTAGCAGGTTTTTGATAAGTTTTGCTTGATAGCATTGTCAACAACACCTTCCACTGGTTTGCTGACAATGGAGAGTATACTGATTGGGTTGGTAATTGATCAGCTTGGATTTGTCCTGTTTTTTGTGGACAGGAGATATCTCATTGGTTTTCCACTTTGTCAGTTAGATGCCAGTGTTGTAATGGAACTAGTTCTGGAGCATGGACCTTCACCATTACAGCATGGATGTTGCTTAGACCCACATGCTGGGATCTTCCAGCCCCGCTGTGGTGGGAGCCACTGTGGGGAATGCGCTGGCCCAGCCAAAAGTTCATTGACTTATGGCAGGACAGGACGATCCTGGGTGACAGGAGGGGCTGGAAAATCCCACCCATGGTCTTTACTGAATCCAGTACGCTCTTCCTTTTCTTGATATCATGTATTGTGAATCAAATTGCTCTTGATCTCTTTACCTCTAGACTTCAGTAGATTTTAACTTGCCACTGAGCACAAATAATTGAAGTACTAAAGCATATGTGCATTGGATATGCCGAGAAATATAGAGTAAAACCAAAAATGAGACAATGTTGTTATTGAAGTGTCAAAGTCTTACCTGGAATGTGTTTACATCTACATGATTTACCAATGCCACTGATTACTGTGTCAGTCGTTACATTTAGGAACTAGAGTAAAACTTGGTAAACACAAACAAGCTGTCATCACCTTCCATTCTAACATTCAGTAAAAAATTTTCAGAACCCCTATATGATCAACTTTCCTCTTTTGTAACAGCCCAAACTCCAACGAGGCCTGAATACTTTGCTGTTTTTGTCTAACATAAGATTTTTTCCCCCTTGATTCTATTATCTTTATTATATGTAACTCACTTTCGATGATAAATGAAAAAAGGTATACTTCCATAACCAGGGTTCAGATTAAATGTTGATCTTCCTCATCCACTGAGGACATCTATGAAATCAGTCCCTACTTTCTACTTTCCTGTTCAGTCTACATAGAAAGCAGGACCTTCTGCCTTACGTAAATCAAAGCTGGCAAATTCTCTGGGCCTTCCGATGACAGTCTAAGCATCTGCCCAAATCAGGCAGCAACTTCACTAAACAACGCAAGTTGATGCCCATACAACATGATGCATTTCAGATTTCCAACACCCTCAGCAAAATGCTTTTAAGTCCGACTGTACCGTGACTAAATTAAAAGCAATACCAAGCTAAAGCTAAGCAAAACCCATCACTTTTCTTGTGTCATGCCTCCCTTTTTGAACTTGATATTTGTAAGTGCCACAGATTCAGTGTTTGCAAGGACCAAAATCGCCTTTATGGCCTATGTCTGGTGACATCGCTGTTTTGCAAACCAAAACAATTTATAGCACCATGTTGCATTCTTGCAATGCAATGCTCCATTACAATGGAGCAATTTGAATCATAAGTTGACTGTAACCACACTAAGGGATTGTGGTCAGAACACACAGTAAATGCAGTTCCGTATACGTATGTGCAGCACCCAAATGAGATTAAATATCTTTTTTGATTATCCAACAAGCATCTTTTGTGGCAGAGGCTGATAACTGAAGTAAATGACTGGATATTTCTTCCCGTAGTCACCTGGCTCAGCACAGTGCTGAAACCAGACATATGCATCACTGTGGAATCTCCATAATCCATATAAACTAGAACAAGGTCAGCTCATAGGGTTTGTTACAGTCTTTCAAAAGCATTTAGTGTCCCAACAGAGTGGACCATTTAATTGGGCTCCCCCATCTGGGTTAATAGTTTGACTAATTATTTGTAATGAACACGTGATTTCAGTCGGTCACCTGAAGAATGTTATAGCATTTCGTGGTCATGGGACTGACCTGATTTGCACTGGAATCTTTCTCCAAGTCCAATCTCCATTCCCCCTCCCTCCACCACCACCTGTGACCTGAATGCCTCAGTGATGCTGGTGTTCGTTTTTGGTCTCTCCTGTCAACACGGCTTTACTGAATTGGGTTAACATGTTGCTGACATACTTGAGGTATTCATCCCATGTTCAACTGAAAATGGCAATGTCATCAATGCACGCTGGTACATAAAATTCCCAGTTCTGTCAAGACAGAATCAACCAATAACACATTGTGCCGGAGCAGGCTTTATCATTAAATGCTTCAGCAGAAACTCATGTCGCCCTTTGGGTGTAGCAAATATGGAGTCCAACTGGATCTCTCACTTGTCAGTAAACTTTAGACAGACCCAGAGTCATCTGATATTGGATCCCCCTTAGATCCTCGAGAATCTCTTCCCTGTGTGAAACAGGATAGATATCAGCTTCTCTCAAGTCATTTAATTTATGATGAAGTGCACAGTGCCATATGATCCTTGGAGACCAAAATTACTGGTGATACCCAAAGGGTGGAGATAAGAAATACCAAAGGGATAAAGATCACTGTTGGGAGTGATTTCTGTTAAAACTCACTGTTATAGCCTTCCTAACACTAGCTACACTGTAGGACAGAGTATAAATCAAGAAATAATCTGGGCTTGCAAGAAAGTAAATGCAATAATTGTGGGTAATTTTAATCTTCATATAGATTAGACAAATCAAATTGACAAAGTTAGTTTTGAGGATGAGTCACAGGGCAGAATGTTACATTCATCAGTCGGGCAGGCCTGACCAACTCGGGGCAGGTGGGCAGCCGATTGCCACTGGCGAAACGGGCCACGCTGCTGTTTTCCACGGGCAGGCCAATTAAGGTCCACACCACGGCTTTGCGACTCCCATGGAGGGAGGGAAAATAGTGGCGGGGGTGGGTGGCCTCAGACCGCCGGTTCCAATGGGGAGCCGGCAGCCTGTTTAAAGAGTGGCCAGGCTCTGATTGAAGCAGTGCCCCATGGCAACTCTGAGGGCAGAGGTGGAGGAGGAGGGGAGCAGGCTGCAGGAGAGGCCAGCGGGGGGGCCACTGTGCACCCAGATTCTCAGACCTGGAAGAGGTGGGCCAGCGACATGATGTTCTGTATCCTGAGGGTGGGAGGAGGAGGGCCCCCATGTTACCAGCCAGGCGTGGGAGGAGGTGGGTGAAGCTGTAAGTGCCCATGATGATGTCCGATGCACTGGCACACAGGGCCGAAAACGCTTCAATGATTTGCTGCGCTCTGGATGGGTGAGTACCATGTCTGTCTGGGCTATTTGAGGCAGAAGGCAGCCTTAGCTTTTGCACCTCCCCCCTCCCACCACCATGTAAGGCTGCTGTTACTGCATAGGGCATCTGTCGCACGCTGGGTTGGCAAATGGGTACTGACGATGCTTACATCAGCCTTAGTGGTTGAGGAGAAGGGCTTTCTGCCCAGCATATATTGGTTTCTGTGGCATTTGAGTAGTTTGGGGGCAAGCTGCAGTGCAGGCCAGTAGACACATACTCAGAACTCCAACACATCATATTGATGGTAATGACATGGTCCAAGGGGTGCCTCAAGGTCTTTGGGCAAGTCCCATCTGCTGGCATCAGCGCCGCACCTATTTGATCCTCCTTTCCATGGGTGCTAGGACCCGTGTGCTATTCAAAGTGATGGGTGCTGAATGTGTCCAAGAGGACCGTTGGTGTGGGGGGGGGTGGTGGTTTGGGACCAGCTGTACTATCTTCTGGGGACTCGTCATTAGTAATGTGGACAGGAGCCGCTGGAGGCCTCAGATGGGCCACTGTGGTTGGGGTGCAGCATGTGCATGTAAAGTACATGAGCGACCTGCCCCAATAAATGCTCTCATGTGTTTTGCAGGCAAAAAGTAACCATAATGCCCGGGAGTGCCTGAGGACTGGTGATGGGCACGCCCTCCTCCAGCGCCTCACCCCATTCGAGGAGCAGACCATAGACCTGGGCAGGAGGCAGGAGGCCAGGGCGGCCGGGGGGTGGGGAGGCTGGGGTCCAGCAGGCAGGTAGTTGAGGTCCATAGTCCCATCCACTTTGTCTCCCCACCATCCAAATCACTGATGGTTGCTGCAATCGTTAATGCTGCAACACGGCTCATTCACTGACTGAGACACTCTGACGTCTGGGTCATACAGGAGGGACCCTCGTCCCCTTGAGGAACAGCCTCTGCACCACCTTCCAAAGTCACCTTATCCCATTTGTGACCACTATCCCCATGGTCTCACATGCCATTGGATCGCTGCTGCACACCCAAAGACTTATTCCATTTTCGGGGGTTTGGGACCTCCTGCACCCTTTCAGCCAGTGCGCCCCACATTACTCTGTCCAGAAGGTCCTCAACACTTCAACTGTGAACCTCATGACTCAACCTAAATAAATGCCACCACGTTACTCATCCCTGCGCCAAGGGGAAATGTTGCCTTCTGACCACCCGGTCTATGCCCCTCCTTACAGAATGAAGGGCAATAATATGACCTCTCAACCTCCTGAGTTCGGCGGAAAATGACACAACTGTTTGAAATGTTTCCTCTGCTGCGCAACTATCCAGACAACAATACATCCACATCAGATATCTCTGCACTCTCCCCACTCCTCTGGTTCTTTACAAGCCCATGTGCCATTCATGAGGCCATCGAACCAGCCTGTCTGCATGTGCATTTAATGCTTGGGGCCCATCTTGACTCACTTGGACATCACCATTGTTCTTCTTTTAAGGATCTTTAAGGGTGAGCTACTTATGAGGGTGGGGAGGAAAGGGATGAGAGATTGAAGTGAATGCACACTAACTGATGCACTGTCCTTGTTGTTCATTTCAGCATCACCACCAGAGCGACCTGCACCTCAACCCCGCGGCCCCCCCTCCACACCTAAGGGGCAACTTGTGCAACTTGCGGCACATCATTTCAGCCAGCCAGGCCCCAGCGCAGACACACACACCTCGGTGGAGACTTTACTGTCGGCTACTGTCCCGGGTCACAGTGGAGAGGGCACATCACGATCACTGGAGGAGATGGTAGGACCACCTGTCCACAGGCACTCCTGGACATTGTGGTTACTCTTGCCTGCCGATGGCTCCAGCAGCTGGAAGGCTGCAGGGGACAAGGCACATGCTGAGACTGGCACTGATGATGTACCTCTGGAGTTGTCCCCATTGCAACAGCTACAGGAAAGGTGGCAGGAAGTGCATTTGCATCTGGCAGGGTTGCATGTGGGAATGGTTCGGTTGCTCTCTGCGACAGAGGAGCCTAGGCAGAGATCATGCGAAGAATCTGCCCTCAGGGCAGAGCATCAGGATTCCTTCAATGAGAGATTGACGACTCTCATAGAGAAGGGCTTCCACCAAATGGATCAAAATATGATTGGGTTACGCTCTGACCTGCTGACCCTCACAGCGGTTCTGGCCACAGGTGGTGTTTTCCATTGTGGGAGATGTTGTGGACACCAAGTGCGGGCACTCGGTGCCCGTGCATCTGCGGTGAGCAGGGAGGTAGATTTGGACCTCACATTGGCGGAGCAGCTGCCTGTTGTTGCTGTGAGCTCCTCTCATGGTGCTCCGCATGAGGGCAGCAGCTCTTCCACCCCTCTGCCAGTCAGTGTTGCTTCTGTTGAGGCTGCGACAACTGGGGAGGTGCCAGTTCAGGAGCTGGCCACTCCCTCCCAGGCGGGGCCAGCACAGGCTCCAGGGGCCAGTGGACGCCCACCAAGGTCATCGAGGCCAATAGGACAGCAGAGTCAGCAGCTGTCTCACAAGCCACTCCGAGTGATGAGGCGGCACCTAGACGTAGCTCCTGGAAACGTAAACATAAGGCATCTCAGGCACTCCCTGGGTATGTCACTGGGGATTTTGTGTTGGCCTTAGAATAGGGACCCCTTTTTGTAACATTATTGAATAATCATGTGGGCTTTAAGTGTGGACAGAATAAAGTCCACTTTTGTTACCATGGCTGAACGCCTTCTCATTGTGGTGCTTTTTTCATTTTCACAAAGTTATCCTGAGTGTTAGAGTGGAGATTGATGTTTCTGTACTAAGGCCTTATTTGCAGCTGATCAGCTGGAAGATGTGGCACCTCATTGCCACATGTGGAGGTTCCAGGCAACGCTGCTCCAGCTGATCCATGTGTGTGGAGCTGGCTGAAGGTTCTTTGGATTAAATTGTCCCGGGTGCCCCTGCCTCCTTGGTGTAAACGTGGGGTGTTGTTGTGGCCCTCATCATCTCCCTGTGTTTCCTCATCCTCCGAGGCACTGCTGGATTCACCATGTGCAGCCTCATCCAGGGCGACAAGGTCTTCATCATCAATTGCATCCCCCCTTTCAAGCGCAAGACTGTGCAGAGCGCAGCAGACTACCACGATCAGAGAGACGCGATCTGGGGGGTACCGGAGTGCGCCCCCTGAGCGGTCCAGGCAACGGAAACGCATCTTGAGAAGGCCGAAGGCTCTCTCCATCACAGCCCTTGTGGTGCCCTGGCTCCTATTGTACCGCTGCTCAGTCTCTGTTCTTGGATGGTGGAGAGGTGTCATGAGCCACCTTCTGAGGGGATAGCTCTTGTCACCCAGCAGCCATCCATCCAGCCGGGCTGGAGCACTGAAGGGCCCCGGTACCTGGGAATGTCTGAGGGTGTAGGTGTCGTGGGAGCTGCCTGGGTACCTTGCATAGACTTGTAGAATCAGCACCCTGTGGTCACACACTATCTGCACATTCATGGAGTGGAAGCCCTTCCTGTTGACGAAGGCACCGGGCTCACCTGCTGGTGCCTTGATGGCCACATGTGTACAGTCTATAGCACCCTGGACACGGGGGAAGCAGCAATTGCTGCAAAGCCTCTGGTTTGCTGTGTCTGACTTGCCTGTTCCCAGAGGAAGTGGATGAAGGTGGATACCCAAATGAACAGAGCGTCTGTAACCTGCTTGACACAAGTGTGGACAGCTGATTGGGAGACACCACAAAGATCACCCACCGAGCCCTGGAAGGAGCCAGAGGCATAGAATTGGAGAGCAACTGTGACCTTCAGAGCTGCTGGCATGGGGTGTCCACCCAGACAGTTAGGGGAGATCTCAGGGCCAATCATCTGACAGGTATAGTTGACTGTCTCCCTTGACAGTCGGAGCCTCCTTCGGCACTGCACCTCAGACAGATTGAGGTAGCTGCTTCTCCGCCTGTAAACCCTGGCAGCAGGATAGTGGCATCTTCTGTGGCCCCTTCCACCTTGGACAACCTCTTGGCCCTGTGCCCCTTGTGCCTGCAGCTGGACCCCAAAGGTGGCTCCCCTGGAGGCTGATTGTCCACTCCTAGCCTCCTCTTGATTCTATCCCTCCCTTCGTCCTCAGAGGAGCTGCCTCCACTGGAGAGGTCAGAACCCATAGCCCCAGGTTAAATGGAGGCATCCGGAAAGCTGCAAGGCTGTAAAAGAATGCTGTCTGCAGAATGCTTTCAATTTACACAAAAACTTCTTGGACATCAATGAGAACTACTAACAATCACAAAGGTATGTTTTAAACACTTTCATCAATTATAACTTTATGAAAAACATGAACAACCCCTCTGAGTCCACATATCCTGACATTGCAAAAGTTTTCTTAGATAATCTCCTACCCGCCTTCCCATTGGGCTCGTGCGGTGAACCGAAGTTCGCACGGGCCCTTCAAAATCGTACACCATTGGCAAGTTAAGGGGCTTAACCAGCCCTTCAATTAATGGTGGGCGAACTGATCGCGCCTGCCCACCGAAATATCGCGATGGTGTGCGCTGATGTCGGCACCCTCGCGCGATGTTAACGCACGTTAACATTAACGCGGGCTACACCATCCGCACGTCAGCCGGAAAATTCTGGCCATAGAGTGTATTCGGGACAGTTTCTTAGAAAAATGCATTCTGGAATGAACCAGGGAACAGGCTATTTTAGACCTGTTAATGTGCAATGAGACAGGATTAATTAAGGATCTCATTGCAAAGGATCTTCTAGGAAAGTGTGATCGTAACATGACAGAATCTCACATTCAGTTTGAGGATGAGAAACTTGGGTCCGAATCTAGTCTCTGAAACTTAAATAAAGGCAATTACAAAGGTATGAAGACTTGGCAATAGTGGACCGGGAAAATAGGTTAAAGGGTAAAACGGTAGATAAGCAGTGGCAGTCATTTAAGGAGATATTTCATAACTCTCAACAAAGGTATATTCTATGGAGAAAGAAAGACGCTACAAAAATGATGCAACATCTGTGGATAACTAAGGAAGTTAAGGATAGTTTCAAAGAAAGCAAAGGTGCATGATGCTGTGAAGATTAGTGGCAGGCCAGAAGATTGGGAACATTTTAGAAACCAGCAAAGGATGATTAAACAAAGAAGGATAAATAAAGAATATAAGGCTAAATTATCAAGAAAAACAAAAACAGACAATAAGAGCTTCTACAGGTATATAACAAGGAAGAGAGTAGCTAAAATAAACATTGGTCCTTTAGAGGATGAGACAGGGAAATTGATAAAGGAAAACAAGGAAGTGGTAGAGATTTTGAACAAGTATTTTATATCGATCATCACGTCAGAAGACATAAAAAGCATCCCAAAAATAGTAGAAAAACAAGGGGAAAAGGGGAGAAGGAGCTTAAAAGAATCACCATCATCAGAGAAAAAGTACTTGGAAAACTAATGGGTCTAAGGGCTGACAAGTACCCTGGAGCTGATGGCTTCATCCTAGGATTTCATAAGAAGTGGCTGCAGAGATAGCGGATACAGCCAGTGCATCTTTTCAAAATCCCCTAGATTCTGTAAAGGTCCCAACAGATGGGAAAACTGCAGGTGGTGCACCTCTATTCATGAAAGAGGGGGACACAGAAAGCAGGAAACTACAGACCAGTTAGCATAACATCTGTCATTGGGAAAATGCTAAAGTCCATTATTAAGGAAGTAATGGCAGAACATTTAGAAATTCAGAATACAATCAGGCAGGGTCAACATGGTTCTGTGAAAGGGAAATTGTGTTTGACCAGTTATTGGAGTTCTTTAATGATGTAGCAAGCAGAGTGGATAAAGGGGAACCAGTAGGTGTAGTGTATTTGTATTTCCAAAAGGCATTCGATAATGTACCACAAAAATGGTTACTGCACAAGATAAGGGTTCACAGTGTTGCGGGTGATAAAGTAGCATGGATAGAGGATTGGCTTCTTCCTGAGTTCTCTGCCCAAAGGCAGGTCTGATCCAGAGTGTCGCAATCTCCACCGCAGGTGGAGCAAGGAAGTCTGTCACAAATTCACCCCAGTCAAAACGGGGATCAAGGCCCATGCTGTTGGCACCAATCAGATCCATACCAGCTGTCCAGTCTCCCAAGGAGTCTGGGATGCTGTGGCAACACATGCGCACATGCATGTTGTAGCTTGGAACTAAAGATAACAATTGTAGAGGTTCCGATTTCTTTCCATCGCATGGCTAACCAGGAATACCTCCCACTCCTACTACCTGCCATTGACATAGACTCATTGGCCAGAATTTTTAGCTCATTGGGTAGGCACACACCCGACCTGAGTGAGCGTAAAATGACGCGTGATGACATCGAATGTGCGTCCCAACATCATCGCGCAATTGTGCGATATTTTGGGCAGCAGGCACATGAGGGAGTTGGCAGTGCGCCCACCGACAATTTAAACGTCTATGAAGGCCATTAAGGTAAGAATTGAATTAAACTTTTCACACCTGTCCAACCTTACAGTTGGCAGACAGGCAAAAAGGCTAAGCAGCCTTTCGACTTTTTTGGGAAACCTCATCCACGGGCGCTATGAGGTTTCCAACAGCTATTAAAAATTAAATTAAAATTTTAACATTTCATTAGTAACATGTCCCTGCTCATGTGAGGGGACATGTTTTGTAATGTTTCAAAGTTCTTTACTTTTAATATTTAAAATCTTCATCTCTCTGAGGCACAAAGTTCCGCACTCGTCCTCCTCCCGCCCCCACACAGGCAGTGCTGGGCACCGCCACATGTGCTGAGCCCCCACACAGGCAGTGCTGGGCACCGCCACATGTGCTGAGCCCCCACACAGGCAGTGCTGGGCACCGCCAGATGTGCTGAGCCCCCACACAGGCAGTGCTGGGCACCGCCAGATGTGCTGAGCCCCCACACAGGCAGTGCTGGGCACCGCCAGATGTGCTGAGCCCCCACACAGGCAGTGCTGGGCACCGCCACATGTGTTTCAGGCTGGGTGGGCCTTAATTGGGCCACCAGTGTGAAATCATAGGAGGCGGTCAGCTTCCCAACAACTCCCACCCATCCCTGCCGAGCCTGCCCGACGAGGGAAAAATCCTGGCTGGAGCACAGAAGGAGGCCATTTGGCCCATCATGTCCGCACTGGACAACAAAGATCTGACCACACTAATCCCATTTTCCAGCATTTGGCCCATAGCCTTCGAGGCTATGACAACGCAAGTGAATATCAAAGTACTTCGTAAATGTTGCGAGAGTTTCTGACTCAACCATCCTTTCACGCAGAGTTCCAAACTCCTACCGCCCTCTGAGTGAAATAATTTCTCCTCAACTCCCCTTAGCCTTCTACCTCCTGCCTTAAATCTATGCCCCCTGGTTATTGACCCCTCTACCATTGGAAAAAGTGTCTTCCTGTCTATGCCCCTCATAATCTTATACACCTCTATCAGGCCCCCTCTCAACCTTCGCTGCTCCAAGGAAAAGAGCTCAGCCTAACCAATCTTTCTTCATAGCTCAGACCCTCCAGCCCTTCAGCATCCTGGTAAATCCCCTCTGCACCCTCTCCAGTGCAATCATATCCTTCCTATAATGTGGTGACTAGAACTGCACGCAGTACTCCAGCTGTGGCCTAACCACTGTTTTACACAGTTCCAGCATAACCTCCCTGCTCTTGTAATCTATGCCTCAGCTAATAAAGACAAGTATCCCATATGCCTTCTTAACCACCTTATCTACCTGTACAGCTACCTTCAGGGGTCTGTGGATATGCACACCAAGGTCTGATCTTCAGTAATTTCCAGGGTCCTACCATTCATGGTGTAATCCCTTGCCTTGTTAGCCCTCCCCAAGTGCATTACCTCACGCTTTTCCGGGTTGAATTCCATTTGTCACTGCTCTGCCCACCTGACCAGTCTATTGATATCCTCCTGCAGTTCATGGCTATCCTCCTCCCTATTTACCACCCTACCAACTTTTGTGTCATCCCTGAACTTCTTGATCGTACCCCCTACATTTAAGTCTAAATCATTTATGTACACCACAAACAGCAAGGGCCCCAGCACCGAGCCCTGTGGAACCCCACTGGAAACAGACTTGCAGTCATAGAAACATCCCTCTACCATCACCCTCTGCTTCCTGCCTCTCAGCCAACTTTGGCTTGGATCAGATGGGCTGTTACCATCTTGACCAGCCTGCCATGAACGATTTTATCAAAAACCTTGCTAAAGTCCATTTAAATGACATCAAATGCATTACCGTCATCAACACCCCAGGCTGCTTCCTCAAAAATTTAAATCAAATTTGTCAAACACAACCTTCCCTTAGCAAACCCATACTGACCATCCCTGGTTAATCTGTGTCTTTCCAAGTGCAGATATATTCTGTCCCTCAGAATTCTTTCCCAACCACCAAGATTAAGCTGACTGGCCTGTAATTTCCTGGTCTATCCCTTCCTTTTTAACTAATGGGACAACGTTACCAGCCACCAGTCCTCTGGCACCTCACCTGTGCCCAGAAAGGATTTGAAAGTTACTGCCAGGACCCCTAAAATCTCTTCCCTTGCCTCCCTCAATAGTCTTGGGATGCATCTCATCCGGGCCTGCAGATTTAACCACTTTTAAGGCCACTTAACCTGCCAGTGCCTCCTCTCTCTATGTTAATATCCTCTAATATTTCACAGTCCTCCAGCCTGATGTCTATACCTGCGTCATCCATTTCCATTGTGAAGACCAATGCTAAGTGTTCATTGAGGACTGTACCCACACCTTCCGAATCCACACACACATTACCTCTTTGGTTCCTAACTGGTCATCTTCTTTCCCTAGTTATTCTATTGCTCTTTATATATTTAAAAAACTTCTTTGGGTTTTCCTTTATTCTACCCACCAATGCTTTCTCATGCACTGTCTTAGCTTTCCTAATTTCCTTTTAAGTTCCCCCTGCACTTTTTATACTCCTCTAGGCACTCTGCCATATTGAGATCTCAATATCAGCCATAAGCAACTCTTTTTTTTCTTAATCCTAACCTTTATGTCCCTTGACATCCAGAGTTCTCCAGACTTGGTCCCCCACCCACCCACCCACCCCCACCTTGTCTTTACGGGAACATATTTTCCCTGTATTGTTGCTTTTTCCTCCTTGAATGCCTCCCACTGCTCTGACACAGTTTTATCTGCAGGTAGCTGCTCCCAGTCCACTTGGGCCAAATTGTATCTCATCTCAGTAAAATTAGCCTTTCCCCAGTTTAGAACTTTTATTCCCGGCCCAACCTTATCCTTTTCCATAACTATCCTAAATCTAACCGAGTTATGGTCACTATCTTCAAACTGCTCCCCTACTGATACACTTTCCACTTGCCCAGGCTTATTTTCGAATATTAGGTCCAGAACTGCCCCCTCCCTTGTTGGGTTTCTTACATACTGGCTAAAAAAATTCTCCTGAATGCAACTTAAGAATTTTTCTCCCTCCCTACCTTTCACGCTAAAACTGTCTCTGTTAATATTTGGGTAGTTAAAATCCCTTACTATTACTGCCTTATTATTCTTACACTTTTCTCTGAAATTTGATTATATATTTGACCCTCTATCTCTCCCTGACTATTTGGGGGGCAATAGTACACACCCAACAGCGTGTTTTCCCCTTTTGTGTTTTTTACTTCTACCCATATGGCCTCATTTGATGATCCTTCTAGGATATTCATCCCTCCTCACTGCTATAATTGATTCCTTGATCAATGTTGTGACCCCCTGCCTCCTCTTCTATCCCCTTCTCTATCTCATCTGAATACCGTATAAACAGCCATGTTGAGCTGCCAATTTTGCCCTTTTAGCCAAGTCTCGGTCATAGCTGTGATATCACACTCCCGTGTGCCTATCTGTGCCTTCAGCTCATCTGTCTTACTCCTCATGCTCCTTGCATGAAAATATATTCAATTTAGCATTGTTAATCTCACATCTTTCTTATTTAGCCGATGTTTTCTCTGCCTTCCAGACTCCCTTGCTAGCATTTTAGCTTCTAATTCCATCTCAGTTTCTCTCCCCTCTGAACTACTTTTCAGGATCCCGCCCCCACTGCCAATTTAGTTTAAATCCGCCCCAATAGTATTAGCAAACCTCCCCGCGAGGATGTTGGTCCTGTTCCTGTAACAACCCATCCAACTTGTACAGGTCCCACCTCCCCTAGAAATGGTCCCAATGCCCCAAGAATCTAAAGCCCTCCCTCCTGCACCATCTCTCCAGCCACACATTCATCTGCTCTATCCTTCTGTTCCTATACTAACTACTGCGTGGCACCAGTAGAAATCTGGAGATTACTACCTTTGAAGTCCTGCTTTTCAATGTCCTACCTAACTCCCTCAAGTCTGCTTGCAGAACTTCATTTCTCTTTCTTCCTATGTCATTGGTCCCAACATGGGCCACAACCTCTGGCTGTTCACCCTCCCCCTTCAGAATGTCCCGCAGCCATTCTGTGACATCCTTGACCCTGGCATCCAGGAGGCAACATACCACCCTGGAGTCACGTCTATGGCCAATGAAGTACCTGTCTAATCCCTTCACTAAGGAATCCCCGATCACTATTGCCCTTCCACACTTCTTCTTCCCCTCCCACCGGAGCAGCTGGACCACCCACAGTGCCATGGCCCTGGCTCTGATCGGCCTCCTCACCATTTTCCAAGGCCAAAAAACGGTTTGCGAGTGAGATGCACTCAGGGGATTCCCTCACTGCTTGCCTGGTCCTCTTCTTCTGTCTGGCGGTCATCCAATTCCCTCTCTGCTTGCACTTCCTTAAGCTGCAGGGTGACCACATCCTGAAACATGCTGTCCACGAACCTCTCAGCCTCATGAATGTACCGTAGTGCCCCAAATCCCAGAACTCGAGTTGCTTTAGTCAGAGGCACCTCCTGCACACACGGTCATTCAGACTGCCAGGAGCGTCTAGGATTTCCCACATAGTGCAGGATGTGCAAATCACGGGACTGAGCTCCCCAGACATATCTTAGCTAAGTAGAAAATGGACCCTCACTTTTATTTTATCCTTACTCCCACTTGAGTATAGACTAGATGCTAGATCATCTGGATAGATTAGATCCTCTAGGTGCTGCTGACTACCTGTCCCAGAAACCTCCTCTCTCACTCTCCTCTAGGTGCTGCTGACTGCTTGTCCTGTGATCCTCCTCTCACACTCTCCTCTAGGTGCTGCTGACTGCCTGTCTCAGGGACATCCTCTCACACTCTCCTCTAGGTGCTGCTGACTGTCCCAGGGTCCTCCTCTCACACTCTCCTCTAGGTGCTGCTGACTGTCCCAAGGCCCTCCTCTCACACTCTCCTCTAGGTGCTGCTGACTGTCCCAGGGTCCTCCTCTCACTCTCTCCTCTAGGTGCTGCTGACTGCTTGTCCTGTGATCCTCCTCTCACACTCTCCTCTAGGTGCTGCTGACTGCCGGTCTCAGGGACATCCTCTCACACTCTCCTCTAGGTGCTGCTGACTGTCCCAGGGTCCTCCTCTCACACTCTCCTCTAGGTGCTGCTGACTGTACCAAGGCCCTCCTCTCACACTCTCCTCTAGGTGCTGCTGACTGTCCCAGGGTCCTCCTCTCACTCTCTCCTCTAGGTGCTGCTGACTGTCTGTCCCAGGGTCCTCCTCTCACTCTCTCCTCTAGGTGCTGCTGACTGTCCCAGGGTCCTCCTCTCACACTCTCCTCTAGGTGCTGCTGACTGTCCCAGGGTCCTCCTCTCACACTCTCCTCTAGGTGCTGCTGACTGTCCCAGGGTCCTCCTCTCACACTCTCCTCTAGGTGCTGCTGACTGTCCCAGGGTCCTCCTCTCACACTCTCCTCTAGGTGCTGCTGACTGTCCCAGGGTCCTCCTCTCACACTCTCCTCTAGGTGCTGCTGACTGTCTGTCCCAGGGTCCTCCTCTCACACTCTCCTCTAGGTGCTGCTGACTGTCCCAGGGTCCTCCTCTCACACTCTCCTCTAGGTGCTGCTGACTGTCTGTCCCAGGGTCCTCCTCTCACTCTCTCCTCTAGGTGCTGCTGACTGTCCCAGGGTCCTCCTCTCACTCTCTCCTCTAGGTGCTGCTAACTGTCCCAGGGTCCTCCTCTCACACTCTCCTCTAGGTGCTGCTGACTGTCCCAGGGTCCTCCTCTCACACTCTCCTCTAGGTGCTGCTGCCTGTCCCAGGGTCCTCCTCTCACACTCTCCTCTAGGTGCTGCTGTCTGTCCCAGGGTCCTCCTCTCACTCTCTCCTCTAGGTGCTGCTGACTGTCCCAGGGTCCTCCTCTCACACTCTCCTCTAGGTGCTGCTGACTGTCCCAGGGTTCTCCTCTCACACTCTCCTCTAGGTGCTGCTGACTGTCCCAGGGTCCTCCTCTCACACTCTCCTCTAGGTGCTGCTGACTGTCTGTCCCAGGGTCCTCCTCTCACACTCTCCTCTAGGTGCTGCTGACTGACTGTCCCAGGGTTCTCCTCTCACACTCTCCTCTAGGTGCTGCTGACTGTCCCAGGGTCCTCCTCTCACTCTCTCCTCTAGGTGCTGCTGACTGTCCCAGGGTCCTCCTCTCACACTCTCCTCTAGCTGCTGCTGACTGTCCCAGGGTCCTCCTCTCACACTCTCCTCTAGGTGCTGCTGACTGTCCCAGGGTCCTCCTCTCACACTCTCCTCTAGGTGCTGCTGACTGTCCCAAGGCCCTCCTCTCACACTCTCCTCTAGGTGCTGCTGACTGTCCCAGGGTCCTCCTCTCACTCTCTCCTCTAGGTGCTGCTGACTGCTTGTCCTGTGATCCTCCTCTCACACTCTCCTCTAGGTGCTGCTGACTGCCGGTCTCAGGGACATCCTCTCACACTCTCCTCTAGGTGCTGCTGACTGTCCCAGGGTCCTCCTCTCACTCTCTCCTCTAGGTGCTGCTGACTGTCCCAGGGTCCTCCTCTCACTCTCTCCTCTAGGTGCTGCTGACTGTCTGTCCCAGGGTCCTCCTCTCACACTCTCCTCTAGGTGCTGCTGACTGTCCCAGGGTCCTCCTCTCACACTCTCCTCTAGGTGCTGCTGACTGTCCCAGGGTCCTCCTCTCACACTCTCCTCTAGGTGCTGCTGACTGTCTGTCCCAGGGTCCTCCTCTCACTCTCTCCTCTAGGTGCTGCTGACTGTCCCAGGGTCCTCCTCTCACTCTCTCCTCTAGGTGCTGCTAACTGTCCCAGGGTCCTCCTCTCACACTCTCCTCTAGGTGCTGCTGACTGTCCCAGGGTCCTCCTCTCACACTCTCCTCTAGGTGCTGCTCCCTGTCCCAGGGTCCTCCTCTCACACTCTCCTCTAGGTGCTGCTGTCTGTCCCAGGGTCCTCCTCTCACTCTCTCCTCTAGGTGCTGCTGACTGTCCCAGGGTCCTCCTCTCACACTCTCCTCTAGGTGCTGCTGACTGACTGTCCCAGGTTTCTCCTCTCACACTCTCCTCTAGGTGCTGCTGACTGTCCCAGGGTCCTCCTCTCACACTCTCCTCTAGGTGCTGCTGACTGTCTGTCCCAGGGTCCTCCTCTCACACTCTCCTCTAGGTGCTGCTGACTGTCCCAGGGTCCTCCTCTCACACTCTCCTCTAGCTGCTGCTGACTGTCCCAGGGTCCTCCTCTCACACTCTCCTCTAGGTGCTGCTGACTGTCTGTCCCAGGGTCCTCCTCTCACTCTCTCCTCTAGGTGCTGCTGACTGTCCCAGGGTCCTCCTCTCACACTCTCCACTAGGTGCTGCTGACTGCCTGTCCCAGGGTCCTCCTCTCACACTCTCCTCTAGGTGCTGCTGACTGTCCCAGGGTCCTCCTCTCACACTCTCCTCTAGGTGCTGCTGACTGTCTGTCCCAGGGCCCTCCTCACACTCTCTCCTCTAGGTGCTGCTGACTGTCCCAGGATCCTCCTCTCACACTCTCCTCTAGGTGCTGCTGACTGTCCCAGGGTCCTCCTCTCACACTCTCCTCTAGGTGCTGCTGACTGTCTGTCCCAGGGCCCTCCTCTCACACTCTCCTCTAGGTGCTGCTGACTGTCTGTCCCAGGGTCCTCCTCTCACACTCTCCTCTAGGTGCTGCTGACTGTCCCAGGGTCCTCCTCTCACACTCTCCTCTAGGTGCTGCTGACTGTCCCAGGGTCCTCCTCTCACACTCTCCTCTAGGTGCTGCTGACTGTCCCAGGGTCCTCCTCTCACACTCTCCTCTAGGTGCTGCTGACTGTCCCAGGGTCCTCCTCTCACACTCTCCTCTAGGTGCTGCTGACTGTCTGTCCCAGGGTCCTCCTCTCACACTCTCCTCTAGGTGCTGATGACTGTCTGTCCCAGGGTCCTCCTCTCACTCTCTCCTCTAGGTGCTGCTGACAGTCCCAGGGTCCTCCTCTCACACTCTCCTCTAGGTTCTGACTGTCCCAGGGTCCTCCTCTCACACTCTCCTCTAGGTGCTGATGACTGTCTGTCCCAGGGTCCTCCTCTCACACTCTCCTCTAGGTGCTGCTGACTGCCCGTCCCAGGGTCCTCCTCTCACACTCTCCTCTAGATGCTGCTGACTGTCCCAGGGTCCTCCTCTCACACTCTCCTCTAGGTGCTGCTGACTGTCCCAGGGTCCTCCTCTCACTCTCTCCTCTAGGTGCTGCTGACTGTCCCAGGGTCCTCCTCTCACGCTCTCCTCTAGATGCTGCTGACTGTCCCAGGGTCGTCCTCTCACACTCTCCTCTAGGTGCTGCTGACTGTCCCAGGGTCCTCCTCTCACACTCTCCTCTAGGTGCTGCTGACTGCCTGTCCCAGGGTCCTCCTCTCACACTCTCCTCTAGGTGCTGCTGACTGTCTGTCCCAGGGTCCTCCTCTGACTCTCTCCTCTAGGTGCTGCTGACTGTCTGTCCCAGGGTCCTCCTCTCACACTCTCCTCTAGGTGCTGCTGACTGTCCCAGGGTCCTCCTCTCACACTCTCCTCTAGGTGCTGCTGACTGTCCCAGGGTCCTCCTCTCACACTCTCCTCTAGGTGCTGCTGACTGCCTGTCCCAGGGTCCTCCTCTCACACTCTCCTCTAGGTGCTGCTGACTGTCCCAGGGTCCTCCTCTCACACTCTCCTCTAGGTGCTGCTGACTGTCCCAGGGTCCTCCTCTCACACTCTCCTCTAGGTGCTGCTGACTGTCCCAGGGTCCTCCTCTCACACTCTCCTCTAGGTGCTGCTGACTGTCCCAGGGTCCTCCTCTCACACTCTCCTCTAGGTGCTGCTGACTGTCCCAGGGTCCTCCTCTCACTCTCTCCTCTAGGTGCTGCTGACTGCCTGTCCCAGGGTCCTCCTCTCACCCTCTCCTCCAGGTGCTGCTGACTGTCTGTCCCAGGGTCCTCCTCTCACTCTCTCCTCTAGGTGCTGCTGACTGTCTGTCCCAGGGTCCTCCTCTCACGCTCTCCTCTAGGTGCTGCTGACTGTCCCAGGGTCCTCCTCTCACACTCTCCTCTAGGTGCTGCTGACTGTCCCAGCGTCCTCCTCTCACACTCTCCTCTAGGTGCTGCTGACTGTCTGTCCCAGGGTCCTCCCCTCACACTCTCCTCTAGGTGCTGCTGACTGTCCCAGGGTCCTCCTCTCACACTCTCCTCTAGGTGCTGCTGACTGTCCCAGCGTCCTCCTCTCACACTCTCCTCTAGGTGCTGCTGACTGTCTGTCCCAGGGTCCTCCCCTCACACTCTCCTCTAGGTGCTGCAGACTGTCCCAGGGTCCTCCTCTCACACTCTCCTCTAAGTGCTGCTGAATGTCCCAGGGTCCTCCTCTCACACTCTCCTCTAGGTGCTGACTGTCTGCCCCAGGGTCCTCCTCTCACACTCTCCTCTAGGTGCTGCTGACTGTCCCAGGGTCCTCCTCTCACACTCTCCTCTAGGTGCTGCTGACTGCCTGTCCCAGGGTCCTCCTCTCACACTCTCCTCTAGGTGCTGCTGACTGCCTGTCCCAGGGTCCTCCTCTCACACTCTCCTCTAGGTGCTGCTGACTGTCTGTCCCAGGGTCCTCCTCTCACACTCTCCTCTAGGTGCTGCTGACTGTCCCAGGGTCCTCCTCTCACACTCTCCTCTATGTGCTCCTGACTGTCCCAGGGTCCTCCTCTCACACTCTCCTCTAGGTGCTGCTGACTGTCCCAGGGTTCTCCTCTCACACTCTCCTCTAGGTGCTGCTGACTGTCTGTCCCAGGGTCCTCCTCTCACTCTCCTCTAGGTGCTGCTGTCTGTCCCAGGGTCCTCCTCTCACACTCTCCTCTAGGTGCTGCTGACTGTCCCAGGGTTCTCCTCTCACACTCTCCTCTAGGTGCTGCTGACTGTCTGTCCCAGGGTCCTCCTCTCACTCTCCTCTAGGTGCTGCTGTCTGTCCCAGGGTCCTCCTCTCACTCTCTCCTCTAGGTGCTGCTGACTGTCTGTCCCAGGGTCCTCCTCTCACTCTCTCCTCTAGGTGCTGCTGACTGTCCCAGGGTCCTCCTCTCACACTCTCCTCTAGGTGCTGCTGACTGTCCCAGGGTCCTCCTCTCACACTCTCCTCTAGGTGCTGCTGACTGTCTGTCCCAGGGTCCTCCTCTCACACTCTCCTCTAGGTGCTGCTGACTGTCTGTCCCAGGGTCCTCCTCTCACTCTCTCCTCTAGGTGCTGCTGTCTGTCCCAGGGTCCTCCTCTCACACTCTCCTCTAGGTGCTGCTGACTGTCCCAGGGTCCTCCTCTCACACTCTCCTCTAGGTGCTGCTGACTGTCCCAGGGTCCTCCTCTCACACTCTCCTCTAGGTGCTGCTGACTGTCCCAGGGTCCTCCTCTCACACTCTCCTCTAGGTGCTGACTGTCCCAGGGTCCTCCTCTCACACTCTCCTCTAGGTGCTGACTGCCTGTCCCAGGGTCCTCGTCTCACTCTCTCGTCTAGGTGCTGCTGACTGACTGTCCCAGGGTCATCCTCTAACACTCTCCTCTAGGTGCTGCTGACTGTCCCAGGGTTCCTCCTCTCACACTCTCCTCTAGGTGCTGCTGTCTGTCCCAGGGTCCTCCTCTCACTCTCTCCTCTAGGTGCTGCTGACTGTCCCAGGGTCCTCCTCTCACACTCTCCTCTAGCCGCTGCTGACTGTCCCAGGGTCCTCCTCTCACACTCTCCTCTAGGTGCTGCTGACTGTCCCAGGGTCCTCCTCTCACACTCTCCTCTAGGTGCTGCTGACTGTCCCAGGGTCCTCCTCTCACACACTCCTCTAGGTGCTGCTGTCTGTCCCAGGATCCTCCTCTCACACTCTCCTCTAGGTGCTGCTGACTGCCTGTCCCAGGGTCCTCCTCTCATACTCTCCTCTAGGTGCTGCTGACTGTCCCAGGGTCCTCCTCTCACACTCTCCTCTAGGTGCTGTTGACTCTCCCAGGGTCCTCCTCTCACACTCTCCTCTAGGTGCTGACTGTCTGCACCAGGGTCCTCCTCTCACACTCTCCTCTAGGTGCTGCTGACTGTCCCAGGGTCCTCCTCTCACACTCTCCTCTAGGTGCTGCTGACTGCCTGTCCCAGGGTCCTCCTCTCACACTCTCCTCTAGGTGCTGCTGACTGCCTGTCCCAGGGTCCTCCTCTCACACTCTCCTCTAGGTGCTGCTGACTGTCTGTCCCAGGGTCCTCCTCTCACACTCTCCTCTAGGTGCTGCTGACTGTCCCAGGGTCCTCCTCTCACACTCTCCTCTAGGTGCTCCTGACTGTCCCAGGGTCCTCCTCTCACACTCTCCTCTAGGTGCTGCTGACTGTCCCAGGGTCCTCCTCTCACACTCTCCTCTAGGTGCTGCTGACTGTCTGTCCCAGGGTCCTCCTCTCACTCTCCTCTAGGTGCTGCTGTCTGTCCCAGGGTCCTCCTCTCACTCTCTCCTCTAGGTGCTGCTGACTGTCTGTCCCAGGGTCCTCCTCTCACACTCTCCTCTAGGTGCTGCTGACTGTCCCAGGGTCCTCCTCTCACACTCTCCTCTAGGTGCTGCTGACTGTCCCAGGGTCCTCCTCTCACTCTCTCCTCTAGGTGCTGCTGACTGTCCCAGGGTCCTCCTCTCACACTCTCCTCTAGGTGCTGCTGACTGTCCCAGTGTCCTCCTCTCACACTCTCATCTAGGTGCTGCTGACTGTCCCAGGGTCCTCCTCTCACACTCTCCTCTAGGTGCTGCTGACTGTCCCAGTGTCCTCCTCTCACACTCTCCTCTAGGTGCTGCTGACTGTCCCAGTGTCCTCCTCTCACACTCTCCTCTAGGTGCTGCTGACTGTCTGTCCCAGGGTCCTCCTCTCACACACTCCTCTAGGTGCTGCTGACTGTCTGTCCCAGGGTCCTCCTCTCACTCTCTCCTCTAGGTGCTGCTGACTGTCCCAGGGTCCTCCTCTCACACTCTCCTCTAGGTGCTGCTGACTGTCCCAGGGTCCTCCTCTCACACTCTCCTCTAGGTGCTGCTGACTGTCCCAGGGTCCTCCTCTCACACTCTCCTCTAGGTGCTGCTGACTGTCCCAGGGTCCTCCTCTCACACTCTCCTCTAGGTGCTGCTGACTGTCCCAGTGTCCTCCTCTCACACTCTCCTCTAGGTGCTGCTGACTGTCCCAGGGTCCTCCTCTCACTCTCTCCTCTAGGTGCTGCTGACTGTCCCAGGATCCACCTCTCACACTCTCCTCTAGGTGCTGCTGACTGTCTGTCCCAGGGTCCTCCTCTCACACTCTCCTCTAGGTGCTGACTGTCCCAGGGTCCTCCTCTCACACTCTCCTCTAGGTGCTGACTGCCTGTCCCAGGGTCCTCGTCTCACTCTCTCGTCTAGGTGCTGCTGACTGACTGTCCCAGGGTCCTCCTCTCACACTCTCCTCTAGGTGCTGACTGCCTGTCCCAGGGTCCTCGTCTCACTCTCTCGTCTAGGTGCTGCTGACTGACTGTCCCAGGGTCCTCCTCTCACACTCTCCTCTAGGTGCTGCTGACTGTCCCAGGGTCCTCCTCTCACACTCTCCTCTAGGTGCTGCTGACTGTCCCAGGGTCCTCCTCTCACACTCTCCTCTAGGTGCTGCTGACTGTCCCAGGGTCCTCCTCTCACACTCTCCTCTAGGTGCTGCTGACTGTCCCAGGGTCCTCCTCTCACACTCTCCTCTAGGTGCTGCTGACTGTCCCAGGGTCCTCCTCTCACACTCTCCTCTAGGTGCTGCTGACTGTCCCAGGGTCCTCCTCTCACTCTCTCCTCTAGGTGCTGCTGACTGTCCCAGGGTCCTCCTCTCACACTCTCCTCTAGCTGCTGCTGACTGTCCCAGGGTCCTCCTCTCACACTCTCCTCTAGGTGCTGCTGACTGTCCCAGGGTGCTCCTCTCACACTCTCCTCTAGGTGCTGCTGTCTGTCCCAGGATCCTCCTCTCACACTCTCCTCTAGGTGCTGCTGACTGCCTGTCCCAGGGTCCTCCTCTCATACTCTCCTCTAGGTGCTGCTGACTGTCCCAGGGTCCTCCTCTCACTCTCTCCTCTAGGTGCTGCTGACTGCCTGTCCCAGGGTCCTCCTCTCACACTCTCCTCTAGGTGTTGCTGACTGTCCCAGTTTCCCCCTTTCACATTCTCCTCTAGGTGCTGCTGACTGTCCCAGGGTCCTCCTCTCACACTCTCCTCTAGGTGCTGCTGACTGTCTGTCCCAGGGTCCTCCTCTCACACTCTCCTCGAGGTGCTGCTGACTGTCTGTCCCAGGGTCCTCCTCTCACACTCTCCTCTAGGTGCTGCTGACTGTCCCAGGGTCCTCCTCTCACACTCTCCTCTAGGTGCTCCTGACTGACCCAGGGTCCTCCTCTCACACTCTCCTCTAGGTGCTGCTGACTGTCCCAGGGTCCTCCTCTCACACTCTCTTCTAGGTGCTGCTGACTGTCTGTCCCAGGGTCCTCCTCTCACTCTCCTCTAGGTGCTGCTGTCTGTCCCAGGGTCCTCCTCTCACTCTCTCCACTAGGTGCAGCTGACTGTCTGTCCCAGGGTCCTCCTCTCACTGTCCTCTAGGTGCTGCTGTCTGTCCCAGGGTCCTCCTCTCACACTCTCCAAAAGGTGCTGCTGTCTGTCCCAGGGTCCTCCTCTCACACTCTCCTCTAGATGCTGCTGACTGTCTGTCCCAGGGTCCTCCTCTCACACTCTCCTCTAGGTGCTGCTGTCTGTCCCAGGGTCCTCCTCTCACACTCTCCTCTAGGTGCTGCTGACTGTCCCAGGGTCCTCCTCTCACACTCTCCTCTAGGTGCTGCTGACTGTCCCAGGGTCCTCCTCTCACACTCTCCTCTAGGTGCTGCTGACTGTCTGTCCCAGGGTCCTCCTCTCACACTCTCCTCTAGGTGCTGCTGACTGTCCCAGGGTCCACCTCTCACACTCTCCTCTAGGTGCTGCTGACTGTCCCAGGATCCTCCTCTCACACTCTCCTCGAGGTGCTGCTGACTGTCCCAGGGTCCTCCTGTCACTCTCTCCTCTAGGTGCTGCTGACTGTCCCAGGGCCCTCCTCTCACACTCTCCTCTAGGTGATGACTGTCCCAGGGACCTCCTCTCACACTCTCCTCTAGGTGCTGATGACTGTCCCGGGGTCCCCCTCTCACACTCTCCTCTAGGTTCTGCTGACTGCCTGTCCCAGGCTCCTCCTCTCACACTCTCCTCTAGGTGCTGCTGACTGTCTGTCCCAGGGTCCTCCTCTCACACTCTCCTCTTGGTGCTGCTGACTGTCCCAGGATCCTCCTCTCACACTCTCCTCTAGGTGCTGCTGACTGTCCCAGGGTCCTCCTGTCACTCTCTCCTCTAGGTGCTGCTGACTGTCCCAGGGCCCTCCTCTCACACTCTCCTCTAGGTGCTGCTGACTGCCTGTCCCAGGGTCCTCCTCTCACACTCTCCTCTAGGTGCTGCTGACTGCCTGTCCCAGGGTCCTCCTCTCACACTCTCCTCTAGGTGCTGCTGTCTGTCCCAGGGTCCTCCTCTCACTCTCTCCTCTAGGTGCTGCTGACTGTCCCAGGGTCCTCCTCTCACACTCTCCTCTAGGTGCTGCTGACTTTCCCAGGGTCCTCCTCTCACACTCTCCTCTAGGTGCTGCTGTCTGTCCCAGGGTCCTCCTCTCACTCTCTCCTCTAGGTGCTGCTGACTGTCCCAGGGTCCTCCTCTCACACTCTCCTCTAGGTGCTGCTGACTGTCTGTCCCAGGGTCCTCCTCTCACACTCTCCTCTAGGTGCTGCTGACTGTCTGTCCCAGGTTCCTCCTCTCACACTCTCCTCTAGGTGCTGCTGACTGTCCCAGGGTCCTCCTCTCGCACTCTCCTCTAGGTGCTGCTGACTGTCCCAGGGTCCACCTCTCACACTCTCCTCTAGGTGCTGCTGACTGTCTGTCCCAGGGTCCTCCTCTCACACTCTCCTCTAGGTGCTGACTGTCCCAGGGTCCTCCTCTCACACTCTCCTCTAGGTGCTGACTGCCTGTCCCAGGGTCCTCGTCTCACTCTCTCGTCTAGGTGCTGCTGACTGACTGTCCCAGGGTCCTCCTCTCACACTCTCCTCTAGGTGCTGACTGCCTGTCCCAGGGTCCTCGTCTCACTCTCTCGTCTAGGTGCTGCTGACTGACTGTCCCAGGGTCCTCCTCTCACACTCTCCTCTAGGTGCTGCTGACTGTCCCAGGGTCCTCCTCTCACACTCTCCTCTAGGTGCTGCTGACTGTCCCAGGGTCCTCCTCTCACACTCTCCTCTAGGTGCTGCTGACTGTCCCAGGGTCCTCCTCTCACACTCTCCTCTAGGTGCTGCTGACTGTCCCAGGGTCCTCCTCTCACACTCTCCTCTAGGTGCTGCTGACTGTCCCAGGGTCCTCCTCTCACACTCTCCTCTAGGTGCTGCTGACTGTCCCAGGGTCCTCCTCTCACTCTCTCCTCTAGGTGCTGCTGACTGTCCCAGGGTCCTCCTCTCACACTCTCCTCTAGCTGCTGCTGACTGTCCCAGGGTCCTCCTCTCACACTCTCCTCTAGGTGCTGCTGACTGTCCCAGGGTGCTCCTCTCACACTCTCCTCTAGGTGCTGCTGTCTGTCCCAGGATCCTCCTCTCACACTCTCCTCTAGGTGCTGCTGACTGCCTGTCCCAGGGTCCTCCTCTCATACTCTCCTCTAGGTGCTGCTGACTGTCCCAGGGTCCTCCTCTCACTCTCTCCTCTAGGTGCTGCTGACTGCCTGTCCCAGGGTCCTCCTCTCACACTCTCCTCTAGGTGTTGCTGACTGTCCCAGTTTCCCCCTTTCACATTCTCCTCTAGGTGCTGCTGACTGTCCCAGGGTCCTCCTCTCACACTCTCCTCTAGGTGCTGCTGACTGTCTGTCCCAGGGTCCTCCTCTCACACTCTCCTCGAGGTGCTGCTGACTGTCTGTCCCAGGGTCCTCCTCTCACACTCTCCTCTAGGTGCTGCTGACTGTCCCAGGGTCCTCCTCTCACACTCTCCTCTAGGTGCTCCTGACTGACCCAGGGTCCTCCTCTCACACTCTCCTCTAGGTGCTGCTGACTGTCCCAGGGTCCTCCTCTCACACTCTCCTCTAGGTGCTGCTGACTGTCTGTCCCAGGGTCCTCCTCTCACTCTCCTCTAGGTGCTGCTGTCTGTCCCAGGGTCCTCCTCTCACTCTCTCCTCTAGGTGCAGCTGACTGTCTGTCCCAGGGTCCTCCTCTCACTGTCCTCTAGGTGCTGCTGTCTGTCCCAGGGTCCTCCTCTCACACTCTCCAAAAGGTGCTGCTGTCTGTCCCAGGGTCCTCCTCTCACACTCTCCTCTAGATGCTGCTGACTGTCTGTCCCAGGGTCCTCCTCTCACACTCTCCTCTAGGTGCTGCTGTCTGTCCCAGGGTCCTCCTCTCACACTCTCCTCTAGATGCTGCTGACTGTCTGTCCCAGGGTCCTCCTCTCACACTCTCCTCTAGGTGCTGCTGACTGTCTGTCCCAGGGTCCTCCTCTCACACTCTCCTCTAGGTGCTGCTGACTGTCCCAGGGTCCTCCTCTCACACTCTCCTCTAGGTGCTGCTGACTGTCCCAGGGTCCTCCTCTCACACTCTCCTCTAGGTGCTGCTGACTGTCTGTCCCAGGGTCCTCCTCTCACACTCTCCTCTAGGTGCTGCTGACTGTCCCAGGGTCCACCTCTCACACTCTCCTCTAGGTGCTGCTGACTGTCCCAGGATCCTCCTCTCACACTCTCCTCGAGGTGCTGCTGACTGTCCCAGGGTCCTCCTGTCACTCTCTCCTCTAGGTGCTGCTGACTGTCCCAGGGCCCTCCTCTCACACTCTCCTCTAGGTGCTGCTGACTGTCCCAGGGTCCTCCTCTCACACTCTCCTCTAGGTGCTGCTGACTGTCCCAGGGTCCTCCTCTCACACTCTCCTCTAGGTGCTGCTGACTGCCTGTCCCAGGGTCCTCCTCTCACACTCTCCTCTAGGTGCTGCTGACTGTCTGTCCCAGGGTCCTCCTCTCACACTCTCCTCTTGGTGCTGCTGACTGTCCCAGGATCCTCCTCTCACACTCTCCTCTAGGTGCTGCTGACTGTCCCAGGGTCCTCCTGTCACTCTCTCCTCTAGGTGCTGCTGACTGTCCCAGGGCCCTCCTCTCACACTCTCCTCTAGGTGCTGCTGACTGCCTGTCCCAGGGTCCTCCTCTCACACTCTCCTCTAGGTGCTGCTGACTGCCTGTCCCAGGGTCCTCCTCTCACACTATCCTCTAGGTGCTGCTGTCTGTCCCAGGGTCCTCCTCTCACTCTCTCCTCTAGGTGCTGCTGACTGTCCCAGGGTCCTCCTCTCACACTCTCCTCTAGGTGCTGCTGACTTTCCCAGGGTCCTCCTCTCACACTCTCCTCTAGGTGCTGCTGTCTGTCCCAGGGTCCTCCTCTCACTCTCTCCTCTAGGTGCTGCTGACTGTCCCAGGGTCCTCCTCTCACACTCTCCTCTAGGTGCTGCTGACTGTCTGTCCCAGGGTCCTCCTCTCACACTCTCCTCTAGGTGCTGCTGACTGTCTGTCCCAGGGTCCTCCTCTCACACTCTCCTCTAGGTGCTGCTGACTGTCCCAGGGTCCTCCTCTCGCACTCTCCTCTAGGTGCTGCTGACTGCCTGACCCAGGGTCCTCCTCTCACACTGTCCTCTAGGTGCTGCTGACTGTCCCAGGGTCCTCCTCTCACACTCTCCTCTAGGTGCTGCTGACTGTCTGTCCCAGGGTCCTCCTCTCACACTCTCCTCTAGGTGCTGCTGTCTGTCCCAGGGTCCTCCTCTCACACTCTCCTCTAGGTGCTGCTGACTGTCCCAGGGTCCTCCTCTCACACTCTCCTCTAGGTGCTGCTGACTGTCCCAGGGTCCTCCTCTCACACTCTCCTCTAGGTGCTGCTGATTGTCTGTCCCAGGGTCCTCCTCTCACACTCTCCTCTAGGTGCAATAGACTGTCCCAGGGTCCTCCTCTCACACTCTCCTCTAGGTGCTGCTGACTGTCCCAGGGTCCTCCTCTCACACTCTCCTCTAGGTGCTGCTCCCTGTCCCAGGGTCCTCCTCTCACACTCTCCTCTAGGTGCTGCTGTCTGTCCCAGGGTCCTCCTCTCACTCTCTCCTCTAGGTGCTGCTGACTGTCCCAGGGTCCTCCTCTCACACTCTCCTCTAGGTGCTGCTGACTGACTGTCCCAGGGTTCTCCTCTCACACTCTCCTCTAGGTGCTGCTGACTGTCCCAGGGTCCTCCTCTCACACTCTCCTCTAGGTGCTGCTGACTGTCTGTCCAGGGTCCTCCTCTCACACTCTCCTCTAGGTGCTGCTGACTGTCCCAGGGTCCTCCTCTCACACTCTCCTCTAGCTGCTGCTGACTGTCCAGGGTCCTCCTCTCACACTCTCCTCTAGGTGCTGCTGACTGTCCCAGGGTCCTCCTCTCACACTCTCCTCTAGGTGCTGCTGACTCCCCAGGCCCCTCTCACTCTCTCCTCACACTCCTCTCCCAGCCCAGGCCTCTCCCCGGTCCCTCCTCTCACACTCTCCTCTAGCCCTGCCCTCCCTCCCCCCCTCACCCTCCCTCTCCCTCTGTCTCCCGCCTCCTCCTCCTCCCCCTCTCCTCCTCCCGCTGTCCCTCCCCCCCTCCTCCCCCTCTCTCTCTCTCTCCTCTCCTCCTCCTCCCACTCCCCACCTCCCCTAGGTGCTGCTGACTGTCCCTAGTCCTCCTCTCCCACCCTCTGGGTCCTCCCCCAGGCCTCCTCTCACACTCCCTCTAGGTGCTGCTCCCCCCTCCGTCCTCCCCTCCACTCTCTAGGTGCTGCTGCCCAGGGTCCCTCCTCTCCTCTCCTCAGGTTGCTGCTGTCCCAGGGCCACTCCCCACCTGCCCTCCCCAGGGCCTCCTCTCCTCTTCCACTGACTGCCCCTCCCGGGCCACTCTCTCCCCAGGTGCTGCTCCCACTCCCCTCTCCCCCCTGCTGCTGCCTGTCCCCCGGTCCTCCTCTCACTCTCCTCTAGGTGCTGCACTGTGTCCCCCGGCCTCCTCTCACACTCTCCTCTAGGTCCTGTCCTCCCCCACCTCCCACTCTTCGCTGCTCACCCCGGTCCCCCCTCCCTGCTCCTCCCCTCCCCAGGCTCTCCCCTCTCCCTCCCCTCGGTGCTGCTGACTCCCAGGTCCCCCTCTCCTCACTCTCCTCAGGTGCTGCTGCTGCCCCTCCCCTCTCCCTCTCCTGCTCGCTGACTCCCGTCCCAGGGTCCTCCCCCCACCCTCCTCCTCTCACACTCCCCTCCCTGCCCTGGTGTCCCAGGCCCCTCCCCTCCTCAGGTGCTGCTGAGCTGGGTCTGCCTGTCCCAGGGTCTCCTCTCCACTCTCTCTAGTGCTGCTGCTGACTGTCCCAGGGTCCTCCTCTCACACTCTCCTCTAGGTGCTGCTGACTGACTGTCCCAGGGTCCTCCTCTCACACTCTCCTCTAGGTGCTGCTGACTGTCTGTCCAGGGTCCTCCTCTCACACTCTCCTCTAGGTGCTGCTGACTGTCCCAGGGTCCTCCTCTCACACTCTCCTCTAGGTGCTGCTGACTGTCCCAGGGTCCTCCTCTCACACTCTCCTCTAGGTGCTGCTGACTGTCCCAGGGTCCTCCTCTCACACTCTCCTCTAGGTGCTGCTGACTGTCCCAGGGTCCTCCTCTCACACTCTCCTCTAGGTGCTGCTGACTGTCCCAGGGTCCTCCTCTCACACTCTCCTCTAGGTGCTGCTGACTGCTGTCCCAGGGTCCTCCTCTCACACTCTCCTCTAGGTGCTGCTGACTGTCCCAGGGTCCTCCTCTCACACTCTCCTCTAGGTGCTGCTGACTGTCCCAGGGTCCTCCTCTCACACTCTCCTCTAGGTGCTGCTGACTGTCCCAGGGTCCTCCTCTCACACTCTCCTCTAGGTGCTGCTGACTGTCCCCAGGGTCCTCCTCTCACACTCTCCTCTAGGTGCTGCTGACTGTCCCAGGGTCCTCCTCTCACACTCTCCTCTAGGTGCTGCTGACTGTCCCAGGGTCCTCCTCTCACACACTCTCCTCTAGGTGCTGCTGACTGTCCCAGGGTCCTCCTCTCACACTCTCCTCTAGGTGCTGCTGACTGTCCCAGGGTCCTCCTCTCACACTCTCCTCTAGGTGCTGCTGACTGTCCCAGGGTCCTCCTCTCACACTCTCCTCTAGGTGCTGCTGACTGTCCCAGGGTCCTCCTCTCACACTCTCCTCTAGGTGCTGCTGACTGTCCCAGGGTCCTCCTCTCACACTCTCCTCTAGGTGCTGCTGACTGTCCCAGGGTCCTCCTCTCACACTCTCCTCTAGGTGCTGCTGACTGTCCCAGGGTCCTCCTCTCACACTCTCCTCTAGGTGCTGCTGACTGCCTGTCCCAGGGTCCTCCTCTCACACTCTCCTCTAGGTGCTGCTGACTGTCCCAGGGTCCTCCTCTCACACTCTCCTCTAGGTGCTGCTGACTGTCTGTCCCAGGGTCCTCCTCTCACACTCTCCTCTAGGTGCTGCTGACTGTCCCAGGGTCCTCCTCTCACACTCTCCTCTAGGTGCTGCTGACTGTCCCAGGGTCCTCCTCTCACACTCTCCTCTAGGTGCTGCTGACTGTCTGTCCCAGGGTCCTCCTCTCACACTCTCCTCTAGGTGCTGCTGACTGTCCCAGGGTCCTCCTCTCACACTCTCCTCTAGGTGCTGCTGACTGACTGTCCCAGGGTCCTCCTCTCACACTCTCCTCTAGGTGCTGCTGACTGTCCCAGGGTCCTCCTCTCACACTCTCCTCTAGGTGCTGCTGACTGTCTGTCCCAGGGTCCTCCTCTCACACTCTCCTCTAGGTGCTGCTGACTGTCCCAGGGTCCTCCTCTCACACTCTCCTCTAGGTGCTGCTGACTGTCCCAGGGTCCTCCTCTCACACTCTCCTCTAGGTGCTGCTGACTGTCTGTCCCAGGGTCCTCCTCTCACACTCTCCTCTAGGTGCTGCTGGCTGTCTGTCCCAGGGTCCTCCTCTCACACTCTCCTCTAGGTGCTGCTGACTGTCCCAGGGTCCTCCTCTCACACTCTCCTCTAGGTGCTGCTGACTGTCCCAGGGTCCTCCTCTCACACTCTCCTTTAGGTGCTGCTGACTGTCCCAGGGTCCTCCTCTCACACTCTCCTCTAGGTGCTGCTGACTGTCCCAGTGTCCTCCTCTCACACTCTCCTCTAGGTGCTGCTGACTGTCTGTCCCAGGGTCCTCCCCTCACACTCTCCTCTAGGTGCTGCTGACTGTCTGTCCCAGGGTCCTCCTCTCACACTCTCCTCTAGGTGCTGCTGACTGTCCCAGGGTCCTCCTCTCACACTCTCCTCTAGGTGCTGCTGACTGTCCCAGGGTCCTCCTCTCACACTCTCCTCTAGGTGCTGCTGACTGACTGTCCCAGGGTCCTCCTCTCACACTCTCCTCTAGGTGCTGCTGACTGTCCCAGGGTCCTCCTCTCACACTCTCCTCTAGGTGCTGCTGACTGTCCCAGGGTCCTCCTCTCACACTCTCCTCTAGGTGCTGCTGACTGTCCCAGGGTCCTCCTCTCACACTCTCCTCTAGGTGCTGCTGACTGTCCCAGGGTCCTCCTCTCACACTCTCCTCTAGGTGCTGCTGACTGTCCCAGGGTCCTCCTCTCACACTCTCCTCTAGGTGCTGCTGACTGTCTGTCCCAGGGTCCTCCTCTCACACTCTCCTCTAGGTGCTGCTGACTGTCCCAGGGTCCTCCTCTCACACTCTCCTCTAGGTGCTGCTGACTGTCCCAGGGTCCTCCTCTCACACTCTCCTCTAGGTGCTGCTGACTGACTGTCCCAGGGTCCTCCTCTCACACTCTCCTCTAGGTGCTGCTGACTGTCTGTCCCAGGGTCCTCCTCTCACACTCTCCTCTAGGTGCTGCTGACTGTCCCAGGGTCCTCCTCTCACACTCTCCTCTAGGTGCTGCTGACTGTCCCCAGGGTCCCTCTCACACTCTCCTCTCTCCTCTAGGTGCTGCTGCTGCTCTGTCCCAGGCCTCCTCTCACACTCTCCTCTAGGTGCTGCTGACTGTCCCAGGGTCCTCCTCTCACTCTCTCCTCTAGGTGCTGCTGACTGTCCCAGGGTCCTCCTCTCACACTCTCCTCTAGGTGCTGCTGACTGACTGTCCCAGGGTCCTCCTCTCACACTCTCCTCTAGGTGCTGCTGACTGTCCCAGGGTCCTCCTCTCACACTCTCCTCTAGGTGCTGCTGACTGTCTGTCCCAGGGTCCTCCTCTCACACTCTCCTCTAGGTGCTGCTGACTGTCCCAGGGTCCTCCTCTCACACTCTCCTCTAGGTGCTGCTGACTGTCCCAGGGTCCTCCTCTCACACTCTCCTCTAGGTGCTGCTGACTGTCTGTCCCAGGGTCCTCCTCTCACACTCTCCTCTAGGTGCTGCTGACTGTCCCAGGGTCCTCCTCTCACACTCTCCTCTAGGTGCTGCTGACTGTCCCAGGGTCCTCCTCTCACACTCTCCTCTAGGTGCTGCTGACTGTCCCAGGGTCCTCCTCTCACACTCTCTTCTAGGTGCTGCTGACTGTCTGTCCCAGGGTCCTCCTCTCACACTCTCTCCTCTAGGTGCTGCTGACTGTCCCAGGGTCCTCCTCTCACACTCTCCTCTAGGTGCTGCTGACTGTCCCAGGGTCCTCCTCTCACACTCTCCTCTAGGTGCTGCTGACTGTCTGTCCCAGGGTCCTCCTCTCACACTCTCCTCTAGGTGCTGCTGACTGTCCTGTCCCAGGGTCCTCCTCTCACACTCTCCTCTAGGTGCTGCTGACTGTCCCAGGGTCCTCCTCTCACACTCTCCTCTAGGTGCTGCTGACTGTCCCAGGGTCCTCCTCTCACACTCTCCTCTAGGTGCTGCTGACTGTCCCAGGGTCCTCCTCTCACACTCTCCTCTAGGTGCTGCTGACTGTCCCAGGGTCCTCCTCTCACACTCTCCTCTAGGTGCTGACTGACTGTCCCGGGGTCCTCCTCTCACACTCTCCTCTAGGTGCTGCTGACTGACTGTCCCAGGGTCCTCCTCTCACACTCTCCTCTAGGTGCGGCTGACTGTCCCAGGGTCCTCCTCTCACTCACTCTCCTCTAGGTGCTGCTGACTGTCCCAGGGTCCTCCTCTCACACTCTCCTCTAGGTGCTGCTGACTGTCTGTCCCAGGGTCCTCCTCTCACACTCTCCTCTAGGTGCTGCTGACTGTCCCAGGGTCCTCCTCTCACACTCTCCTCTAGGTGCTGCTGACTGTCCCAGGGTCCTCCTCTCACACTCTCCTCTAGGTGCTGCTGACTGTCCCAGGGTCCTCCTCTCACACTCTCCTCTAGGTGCTGCTGACTGTCCCAGGGTCCTCCTCTCACACTCTCCTCTAGGCTGCTGACTGTCCCAGGGTCCTCCTCTCACACTCTCCTCTAGGTGCTGCTGACTGTCCCAGGGTCCTCCTCTCACACTCTCCTCTAGGTGCTGCTGACTGTCTGTCCCAGGGTCCTCCTCTCACACTCTCCTCTAGGTGCTGCTGACTGTCCCAGGGTCCTCCTCTCACACTCTCCTCTAGGTGCTGCTGACTGTCCCAGGGTCCTCCTCTCACACTCTCCTCTAGGTGCTGCTGACTGTCCCAGGGTCCTCCTCTCACACTCTCCTCTAGGTGCTGCTGACTGTCCCAGGGTCCTCCTCTCACACTCTCCTCTAGGTGCTGCTGACTGTCCGTCCCAGGGTCCTCCTCTCTCACTCTCCTCTAGGTGCTGCTGATGACTGCCTGTCCCAGGGTCCCTCTCACACTCTCCTCTAGGTGCTGCTGACTGACTGTCCCAGGGTCCTCCTCTCACACTCTCCTCTAGGTGCTGCTGACTGTCTGTCCCAGGGTCCTCCTCTCACACTCTCCTCTAGGTGCTGCTGACTGTCCCAGGGTCCTCCTCTCACACTCTCCTCTAGGTGCTGCTGACTGTCCCAGGGTCCTCCTCTCACTCTCCTCTAGGTGCTGCTGACTGCCTGTCCCAGGGTTCTCCTCTCACACTCTCCTCTAGGTGCTGCTGACTGTCTGTCCCAGGGTCCTCCATTCACACTCTCCTCTAGGTGCTGCTGACTGACTGTCCCAGGTCCTCCTCTCACACTCTCCTCTAGGTGCTGCTGACTGTCCCAGGGTCCTCCTCTCACACTCTCCTCTAGGTGCTGCTGACTGTCCCAGGGTCCTCCTCTCACACTCTCCTCTAGTGCTGCTGACTGTCTGTCCCAGGGTCCTCCTCTCACACTCTCTCCTCTAGGTGCTGCTGACTGTCCCAGGGTCCTCCTCTCACACTCTCCTCTAGGTGCTGCTGACTGTCCCAGGGTCCTCCTCTCACACTCTCCTCTAGGTGCTGCTGACTGTCTGTCCAGGGTCCTCCTCTCACACTCTCCTCTAGGTGCTGCTGACTGTCCCAGGGTCCTCCTCTCACACTCTCCTCTAGGTGCTGCTGACTGTCCCAGGGTCCTCCTCTCACACTCTCCTCTAGGTGCTGCTGACTGTCCCCAGGGTCCTCCTCTCACACTCTCCTCTAGGTGCTGCTGACTGTCCCAGGGTCCTCCTCTCACACTCTCCTCTAGGTGCTGCTGACTGTGTCCCAGGGTCCTCCTCTCACACTCTCCTCTAGGTGCTGCTGACTGCCTGTCCCAGGGTCCTCCTCTCACACTCTCCTCTAGGTGCTGCTGACTGTCTGTCCCAGGGTCCTCCTCTCACACTCTCCTCTAGGTGCTGCTGACTGTCCCAGGGTCCTCCTCTCACACTCTCCTCTAGGTGCTGCTGACTGTCCCAGGGTCCTCCTCTCACACTCTCCTCTAGGTGCTGCTGACTGTCCCAGGGTCCTCCTCTCACACTCTCCTCTAGGTGCTGCTGACTGACTGTCCCAGGGTCCTCCTCTCACACTCTCCTCTAGGTGCTGCTGACTGTCCCAGGGTCCTCCTCTCACACTCTCCTCTAGGTGCTGCTGACTGTCTGTCCCAGGGTCCTCCTCTCACACTCTCCTCTAGGTGCTGCTGTCTGTCCCACGTCCTCCTCTCACACTCTCCTCTAGGTGCTGCTGACTGTCCCACGGTCCTCCTCTCACACTCTCCTCTAGGTGCTGCTGACTGTCTGTCCCAGGGTCCTCCTCTCACACTCTCCTCTAGGTGCTGCTGACTGTCTGTCCCAGGGTCCTCCTCTCACACTCTCCTCTAGGTGCTGCTGACTGTCCCAGGGTCCTCCTCTCACACTCTCCTCTAGGTGCTGCTGACTGTCCCAGGGTCCTCCTCTCGCACTCTCCTCTAGGTGCTGCTGACTGTCCCAGGGTCCTCCTCTCACACTCTCCTCTAGGTGCTGCTGACTGTCCCAGGGTCCTCCTCTCACACTCTCCTCTAGGTGCTGCTGACTGTCCCAGGGTCCTCCTCTCACACTCTCCTCTAGGTGCTGACTGACTGTCCCAGGGTCCTCCTCTCACACTCTCTCCTCTAGGTGCTGCTGACTGACTGTCCCAGGGTCCTCCTCTCACACTCTCCTCTAGGTGCTGCTGACTGTCCCCAGGGTCCTCCTCTCACACTCTCCTCTAGGTGCTGCTGACTGTCCCAGGGTCCTCCTCTCACACTCTCCTCTAGGTGCTGCTGACTGTCCCAGGGTCCTCCTCTCACACTCTCCTCTAGGTGCTGCTGACTGTCCCAGGGTCCTCCTCTCACACTCTCCTCTAGGTGCTGCTGACTGTCCCAGGGTCCTCCTCTCACACTCTCCTCTAGGTGCTGCTGACTGTCCCAGGGTCCTCCTCTCACACTCTCCTCTAGGTGCTGCTGACCTGTCCCAGGGTCCTCCTCTCACACTCTCCTCTAGGTGCTGCTGACTGACTGTCCCAGGTCCTCCTCTCACACTCTCCTCTAGGTGCTGCTGACTGTCCCAGGGTCCTCCTCTCACACTCTCCTCTAGGTGCTGCTGACTGTCCCAGGGTCCTCCTCTCACACTCTCCTCTAGGTGCTGCTGACTGTCCCAGGGTCCTCCTCTCACACTCTCCTCTAGGTGCTGCTGACTGTCCCAGGGTCCTCCTCTCACACTCTCCTCTAGGTGCTGCTGACTGCCTGTCCAGGGTCCTCCTCTCACACTCTCCTCTAGGTGCTGCTGACTGCCTGTCCCAGGGTCCTCCTCTCACACTCTCCTCTAGGTGCTGCTGACTGTCTGTCCCAGGGTCCTCCTCTCACACTCTCCTCTAGGTGCTGCTGACTGTCCCAGGGTCCTCCTCTCACACTCTCCTCTAGGTGCTGCTGACTGTCCCAGGGTCCTCCTCTCACACTCTCCTCTAGGTGCTGCTGACTGTCCCAGGGTCCTCCTCTCACACTCTCCTCTAGGTGCTGCTGACTGTCTGTCCCAGGGTCCTCCTCTCACACTCTCCTCTAGGTGCTGCTGACTGTCCCAGGGTCCTCCTCTCACACTCTCCTCTAGGTGCTGCTGACTGTCTGTCCCAGGGTCCTCCTCTCACACTCTCCTCTAGGTGCTGCTGACTGTCCCAGGGTCCTCCTCTCACACTCTCCTCTAGGTGCTGCTGACTGTCCCAGGGTCCTCCTCTCACACTCTCCTCTAGGTGCTGCTGACTGTCCCAGGGTCCTCCTCTCACACTCTCCTCTAGGTGCTGCTGACTGTCCCAGGGTCCTCCTCTCACACTCTCCTCTAGGTGCTGCTGACTGTCCCAGGGTCCTCCTCTCACACTCTCCTCTAGGTGCTGCTGACTGTCCCAGGGTCCTCCTCTCACACTCTCCTCTAGGTGCTGCTGACTGTCCCAGGGTCCTCCTCTCACACTCTCCTCTAGGTGCTGCTGACTGTCTGTCCCAGGGTCCTCCTCTCACACTCTCCTCTAGGTGCTGCTGACTGTCTGTCCCAGGGTCCTCCTCTCACACTCTCCTCTAGGTGCTGCTGACTGTCCCAGGGTCCTCCTCTCACACTCTCCTCTAGGTGCTGCTGACTGTCCCAGGGTCCTCCTCTCACACTCTCCTCTAGGTGCTGCTGACTGTCCCCAGGGTCCTCCTCTCACACTCTCCTCTAGGTGCTGCTGACTGTCCCAGGGTCCTCCTCTCACACTCTCCTCTAGGTGCTGCTGACTGTCCCAGGGTCCTCCTCTCACACTCTCCTCTAGGTGCTGCTGACTGTCCCAGGGTCCTCCTCTCACACTCTCCTCTAGGTGCTGCTGCTGACTGTCCCAGGGTCCTCCTCTCACACTCTCCTCTAGGTGCTGCTGACTGTCTGTCCCATGGTCCTCCTCTCACACTCTCCTCTAGGTGCTGCTGACTGTCCCAGGGTCCTCCTCTCACACTCTCCTCTAGGTGCTGCTGACTGTCCCAGGGTCCTCCTCTCACACTCTCCTCTAGGTGCTGCTGACTGACTGTCCCAGGGTCCTCCTCTCACACTCTCCTCTAGGTGCTGACTGACTGTCCCAGGGTCCTCCTCTCACACTCTCCTCTAGGTGCTGCTGACTGTCTGTCCCAGGGTCCTCCTCTCACACTCTCCTCTAGGTGCTGCTGACTGTCCCAGGGTCCTCCTCTCACACTCTCCTCTAGGTGCTGCTGACTGTCCCAGGGTCCTCCTCTCACACTCTCCTCTAGGTGCTGCTGACTGTCCCAGGGTCCTCCTCTCACACTCTCCTCTAGGTGCTGCTGACTGTCCCAGGGTCCTCCTCTCACACTCTCCTCTAGGTGCTGCTGACTGTCCCAGGGTCCTCCTCTCACACTCTCCTCTAGGTGCTGCTGACTGTCCCAGGGTCCTCCTCTCACACTCTCCTCTAGGTGCTGCTGACTGTCCCAGGGTCCTCCTCTCACACTCTCCTCTAGGTGCTGCTGACTGTCCCAGGGTCCTCCTCTCACACTCTCCTCTAGGTGCTGCTGACTGTCCCAGGGTCCTCCTCTCACACTCTCCTCTAGGTGCTGCTGACTGTCCCAGGGTCCTCCTCTCACACTCCTCCTCTAGGTGCTGCTGACTGACTGTCCCAGGGTCCTCCTCTCACACTCTCCTCTAGGTGCTGCTGACTGTCCCAGGGTCCTCCTCTCACACTCTCCTCTAGGTGCTGCTGACTGACTGTCCCAGGGTCCTCCTCTCACACTCTCCTCTAGGTGCTGCTGACTGTCCCAGGGTCCTCCTCTCACACTCTCCTCTAGGTGCTGCTGACTGTCCCAGGGTCCTCCTCTCACACTCTCCTCTAGGTGCTGCTGACAGACTGTCCCAGAGTCCTCCTCTCACACTCTCCTCTAGGTGCTGCTGACTGTCTGTCCCAGGGTCCTCCTCTCGCACTCTCCTCTAGGTGCTGCTGACTGTCCCAGGGTCCTCCTCTCACACTCTCCTCTAGGTGCTGCTGACTGTCCCAGGGTCCTCCTCTCACACTCTCCTCTAGGTGCTGCTGACTGTCCCAGGGTCCTCCTCTCACACTCTCCCTCTAGGTGCTGCTGACTGTCTGTCCCAGGGTCCTCCTCTCACACTCTCCTCTAGGTGCTGCTGACTGTCCCAGGGTCCCCCTCACACTCTCCTCTAGGTGCTGCTGACTGTCCTGTCCCAGGTCCTCCTCTCACACTCTCCTCTAGGTGCTGCTGACTGTCCCAGGGTCCTCCTCTCACACTCTCCTCTAGGTGCTGCTGACTGTCCCAGGGTCCTCCTCTCACACTCTCCTCTAGGTGCTGCTGACTGTCTGTCCCAGGGTCCTCCTCTCACACTCTCCTCTAGGTGCTGCTGACTGTCCCAGGGTCCTCCTCTCACACTCTCCTCTAGTTGCTGCTGACTGTCTGTCCCAGGGTCCTCCTCTCACACTCTCCTCTAGTTGCTGCTGACTGCCTGTCCCAGGGTCCTCCTCTCACACTCTCCTCTAGGTGCTGCTGACTGTCCCAGGGTCCTCCTCTCACACTCTCCTCTAGGTGCTGCTGACTGTCCCAGGGTCCTCCTCTCACACTCTCCTCTAGGTGCTGCTGACTGTCCTGTCCCAGGGTCCTCCTCTCACACTCTCCTCTAGGTGCTGCTGACTGTCCCAGGGTCCTCCTCTCACACTCTCCTCTAGGTGCTGCTGACTGTCCCAGGGTCCTCCTCTCACACTCTCCTCTAGGTGCTGCTGACTGTCCCAGGGTCCTCCTCTCACACTCTCCTCTAGGTGCTGCTGACTGTCCCAGGGTCCTCCTCTCACACTCTCCTCTAGGTGCTGCTGACTGTCCCAGGGTCCTCCTCTCACACTCTCCTCTAGGTGCTGCTGACTGTCCCAGGGTCCTCCTCTCACACTCTCCTCTAGGTGCTGCTGACTGCCTGTCCCAGGTCCTCCTCTCACACTCTCCTCTAGGTGCTGCTGACTGTCTGTCCCAGGTCCTCCTCTCACACTCTCCTCTAGGTGCTGCTGACTGTCCCAGGGTCCTCCTCTCACACTCTCCTCTAGGTGCTGCTGACTGTCCCAGGGTCCTCCTCTCACACTCTCCTCTAGGTGCTGCTGACTGTCCCAGGGTCCTCCTCTCACACTCTCCTCTAGGTGCTGCTGACTGACTGTCCCAGGGTCCTCCTCTCACACTCTCCTCTAGGTGCTGCTGACTGCCTGTCCCAGGGTCCTCCTCTCACACTCTCCTCTAGGTGCTGCTGACTGTCCCAGGGTCCTCCTCTCACACTCTCCTCTAGGTGCTGCTGACTGTCCCAGGGTCCTCCTCTCACACTCTCCTCTAGGTGCTGCTGACTGTCCCAGGGTCCTCCTCTCACACTCTCCTCTAGGTGCTGCTGACTGTCCCAGGGTCCTCCTCTCACACTCTCCTCTAGGTGCTGCTGACTGTCCCAGGGTCCTCCTCTCACACTCTCCTCTAGGTGCTGCTGACTGCTGTCCCAGGGTCCTCCTCTCACACTCTCCTCTAGGTGCTGCTGACTGTCTGTCCCAGGGTCCTCCTCTCACACTCTCCTCTAGGTGCTGCTGACTGTCCCAGGGTCCTCCTCTCACACTCTCCTCTAGGTGCTGCTGACTGTCCCAGGGTCCTCCTCTCACACTCTCCTCTAGGTGCTGCTGACTCTGTCCCAGGGTCCTCCTCTCACACTCTCCTCTAGGTGCTGCTGACTGTCCCAGGGTCCTCCTCTCACACTCTCCTCTAGGTGCTGCTGACTGTCCCAGGGTCCTCCTCTCACACTCTCCTCTAGGTGCTGCTGACTGTCTGTCCCAGGGTCCTCCTCTCACACTCTCCTCTAGGTGCTGCTGACTGTCCCAGGGTCCTCCTCTCACACTCTCCTCTAGGTGCTGCTGACTGTCTGTCCCAGGGTCCTCCTCTCACACTCTCCTCTAGGTGCTGCTGACTGTCCCAGGGTCCTCCTCTCACACTCTCCTCTAGGTGCTGCTGACTGTCCCAGGGTCCTCCTCTCACACTCTCCTCTAGGTGCTGCTGACTGTCCCAGGGTCCTCCTCTCACACTCTCCTCTAGGTGCTGCTGACTGTCCCAGGGTCCTCCTCTCACACTCTCCTCTAGGTGCTGCTGACTGTCCCAGGGTCCTCCTCTCACACTCTCCTCTAGGTGCTGCTGACTGTCCCAGGGTCCTCCTCTCACACTCTCCTCTAGGTGCTGCTGACTGTCCCCAGGGTCCTCCTCTCACACTCTCCTCTAGGTGCTGCTGACTGTCCCAGGGTCCTCCTCTCACACTCTCCTCTAGGTGCTGCTGACTGTCCCAGGGTCCTCCTCTCACACTCTCCTCTAGGTGCTGCTGACTGTCCCAGGGTCCTCCTCTCACACTCTCCTCTAGGTGCTGCTGACTGCCTGTCCCAGGGTCCTCCTCTCACACTCTCCTCTAGGTGCTGCTGACTGTCCCAGGGTCCTCCTCTCACACTCTCCTCTAGGTGCTGCTGACTGCCTGTCCCAGGGTCCTCCTCTCACACTCTCCTCTAGGTGCTTCTGACTGTCCCAGGGTGCTCCTCTCACACTCTCCTCTAGGTGCTGCTGACTGTCCCAGGGTCCTCCTCTCACACTCTCCTCTAGGTGCTGCTGACTGTCTGTCCCAGGGTCCTCCTCTCACACTCTCCTCTAGGTGCTGCTGACTGTCCCAGGGTCCTCCTCTCACACTCTCTCTAGGGTGCTGCTGCTGCTGCTGGGGGGTCCCAGGGTCCTCCTCTCACACTCTCCTCTAGGTGCTGCTGACTGACTGTCCCAGGTCCTCCTCTCACACTCTCCTCTAGGTGCTGCTGACTGTCCCAGGGTCCTCCTCTCACACTCTCCTCTAGGTGCTGCTGACTGTCCCAGGTCCCTCCTCTCACACTCTCCTCTAGGTGCTGCTGACTGTCTGTCCCAGGGTCCTCCTCTCACACTCTCCTCTAGGTGCTGCTGACTGTCCCAGGGTCCTCCTCTCACACTCTCCTCTAGGTGCTGCTGACTGTCTGTCCCAGGGTCCTCCTCTCACTCTCCTCTAGGTGCTGCTGACTGTCCCAGGGTCCTCCTCTCACACTCTCCTCTAGGTGCTGCTGACTGTCCCAGGGTCCTCCTCTCACACTCTCCTCTAGGTGCTGCTGACTGTCCTGTCCCAGGGTCCTCCTCTCACACTCTCCTCTAGGTGCTGCTGACTGTCCCAGGGTCCTCCTCTCACACTCTCCTCTAGGTGCTGCTGACTGTCCTGTCCAGGGTCCTCCTCTCACACTCTCCTCTAGGTGCTGCTGACTGTCTGTCCCAGGGTCCTCCTCTCACACTCTCCTCTAGGTGCTGCTGACTGTCCCAGGGTCCTCCTCTCACACTCTCCTCTAGGTGCTGCTGACTGTCCCAGGGTCCTCCTCTCACACTCTCCTCTAGGTGCTGCTGACTGTCTGTCCCAGGGTCCTCCTCTCACACTCTCCTCTAGGTGCTGCTGACTGTCCCAGGGTCCTCCTCTCACACTCTCCTCTAGGTGCTGCTGACTGTCCCAGGGTCCTCCTCTCACACTCTCCTCTAGTGCTGCTGACTGTCCCAGGGTCCTCCTCTCACACTCTCCTCTAGGTGCTGCTGACTGTCCCAGGGTCCTCCTCTCACACTCTCCTCTAGGTGCTGCTGACTGTCCCAGGGTCCTCCTCTCACACTCTCCTCTAGGTGCTGCTGACTGTCCCAGGGTCCTCCTCTCACACTCCCTCTAGGTGCTGCTGACTGTCTGTCCAGGGTCCTCCTCTCACACTCTCCTCTAGGTGCTGCTGACTGTCTGTCCAGGGTCCTCCTCTCACACTCTCCTCTAGGTGCTGCTGACTGTCCCAGGGTCCTCCTCTCACACTCTCCTCTAGGTGCTGCTGACTGTCCCAGGGTCCTCCTCTCACACTCTCCTCTAGGTGCTGCTGACTGTCCCAGGGTCCTCCTCTCACACTCTCCTCTAGATGCTGCTGACTGCCTGTCCCAGGGTCCTCCTCTCAAACTCTCCTCTAGGTGCTGCTGACTGCCTGTCCCAGGGTCCTCCTCTCACACTCTCCTCTAGGTGCTGCTGACTGTCCCAGGGTCCTCCTCTCACACTCTCCTCTAGGTGCTGCTGACTGTCCCAGGGTCCTCCTCTCACACTCTCCTCTAGGTGCTGCTGACTGTCCCAGGGTCCTCCTCTCACACTCTCCTCTAGGTGCTGCTGACTGTCCCAGGGTCCTCCTCTCACACTCTCCTCTAGGTGCTGCTGACTGTCCCAGGGTCCTCCTCTCACACTCTCCTCTAGGTGCTGCTGACTGTCTGTCCCAGGGTCCTCCTCTCACACTCTCCTCTAGGTGCTGCTGACTGTCTGTCCCAGGGTCCTCCTCTCACACTCTCCTCTAGGTGCTGCTGACTGTCCCAGGGTCCTCCTCTCACACTCTCCTCTAGGTGCTGCTGACTGCCTGTCCCAGGGTCCTCCTCTCACACTCTCCTCTAGGTGCTGCTGACTGTCCCAGGGTCCTCCTCTCACACTCTCCTCTAGGTGCTGCTGACTGTCTGTCCCAGGGTCCTCCTCTCACACTCTCCTCTAGGTGCTGCTGACTGTCCCAGGGTCCTCCTCTCACACTCTCCTCTAGGTGCTGCTGACTGTCCCAGGGTCCTCCTCTCACACTCTCCTCTAGGTGCTGCTGACTGCCTGTCCCAGGGTCCTCCTCTCACACTCTCCTCTAGGTGCTGCTGACTGTCTGTCCCAGGTCCTCCTCTCACACTCTCCTCTAGGTGCTGCTGACTGTCCCAGGGTCCTCCTCTCACACTCTCCTCTAGGTGCTGCTGACTGTCCCAGGGTCCTCCTCTCACACTCTCCTCTAGGTGCTGCTGACTGTCCCCCAGGGTCCTCCTCTCACACTCTCCTCTAGGTGCTGCTGACTGTCCCAGGGTCCTCCTCTCACACTCTCCTCTAGGTGCTGCTGACTGTCTGTCCCAGGGTCCTCCTCTCACACTCTCCTCTAGGTGCTGCTGACTGTCCCAGGGTCCTCCTCTCACACTCTCCTCTAGGTGCTGCTGACTGTCCCAGGGTCCTCCTCTCACACTCTCCTCTAGGTGCTGCTTACTGTCCCAGGGCCCTCCTCTCACACTCTCTCCTCTAGGTGCTGCTGACTGTCCCAGGGTCCTCCTCTCACACTCTCCTCTAGGTGCTGCTGACTGTCCCAGGGTCCTCCTCTCACACTCTCCTCTAGGTGCTGCTGACTGTCCTGTCCCAGGGTCCTCCTCTCACACTCTCCTCTAGGTGCTGCTGACTGTCTGTCCCAGGGTCCTCCTCTCACACTCTCCTCTAGGTGCTGCTGACTGTCCCAGGGTCCTCCTCTCACACTCTCCTCTAGGTGCTGCTGACTGTCTGTCCCAGGGTCCTCCTCTCACACTCTCCTCTAGGTGCTGCTGACTGTCCCAGGGTCCTCCTCTCACACTCTCCTCTAGGTGCTGCTGACTGTCCCAGGTCCTCCTCTCACACTCTCCTCTAGGTGCTGCTGACTGTCCCAGGGTCCTCCTCTCACACTCTCCTCTAGGTGCTGCTGACTGTCTGTCCAGGGTCCTCCTCTCACACTCTCCTCTAGGTGCTGCTGACTGCCCTGTCCCAGGGTCCTCCTCTCACACTCTCCTCTAGGTGCTGCTGACTGACTGTCCCAGGGTCCTTCTCTCACACTCTCCTCTAGGTGCTGCTGACTGACTGTCCCAGGGTCCTCCTCTCACACTCTCCTCTAGGTGCTGCTGACTGTCCCAGGGTCCTCCTCTCACACTCTCCTCTAGGTGCTGCTGACTGTCTGTCCCAGGGTCCTCCTCTCACACTCTCCTCTAGGTGCTGCTGACTGTCTGTCCCAGGGTCCTCCTCTCTCACACTCTCCTCTAGGTGCTGCTGACTGTCCCAGGGTCCTCCTCTCACACTCTCCTCTAGGTGCTGCTGACTGTCCCCCAGGGTCCTCCTCTCACACTCTCCTCTAGGTGCTGCTGACTGTCCCAGGGTCCTCCTCTCACACTCTCCTCTAGGTGCTGCTGACTGTCCCAGGGTCCTCCTCTCACACTCTCCTCTAGGTGCTGCTGACTGTCCCAGGGTCCTCCTCTCACACTCTCCTCTAGGTGCTGCTGACTGTCCCAGGGTCCCTCCTCCTCCCACTCACACTCTCCTCTAGGTGCTGCTGACTGTCCCAGGGTCCTCCTCTCACACTCTCCTCTAGGTGCTGCTGACTGTCCCAGGGTCCTCCTCTCACACTCTCCTCTAGGTGCTGCTGACTGACTGTCCCAGGGTCCTCCTCTCACACTCTCCTCTAGGTGCTGCTGACTGTCCCAGGGTCCTCCTCTCACACTCTCCTCTAGGTGCTGCTGACTGTGTCCAGGGTCCTCCTCTCACACTCTCCTCTAGGTGCTGCTGACTGTCCCAGGGTCCTCCTCTCACACTCTCCTCTAGGTGCTGCTGACTGTCTGTCCCAGGGTCCTCCTCTCACACTCTCCTCTAGGTGCTGCTGACTGACTGTCCCAGGGCTTTCCTCTCACACTCTCCTCTAGTGCTGCTGACTGTCTGTCCCAGGGTCCTCCTCTCACTCTCTGCTCTAGGTGCTGCTGACTGTCTGTCCCAGGGTCCTCCTCTCACACTCTCCTCTAGGTGCTGCTGACTGTCCCAGGGTCCTCCTCTCACACTCTCCTCTAGGTGCTGCTGACTGTCCCAGGGTCCTCCTCTCACACTCTCCTCTAGGTGCTGCTGACTGTCCCAGGGTCCTCCTCTCACACTCTCCTCTAGGTGCTGCTGACTGTCCCAGGGTCCTCCTCTCACACTCTCCTCTAGGTGCTGCTGACTGTCCCAGGGTCCTCCTCTCACACTCTCCTCTAGGTGCTGCTGACTGTCCCAGGGTCCTCCTCTCACACTCTCCTCTAGGTGCTGCTGACTGTCCCAGGGTCCTCCTCTCACACTCTCCTCTAGGTGCTGCTGACTGTCCCCCAGGGTCCTCCTCTCACACTCTCCTCTAGGTGCTGCTGACTGTCCCAGGGTCCTCCTCTCACACTCTCCTCTAGGTGCTGCTGACTGTCCCAGGGTCCTCCTCTCACACTCTCCTCTAGGTGCTGCTGACTGTCCCAGGGTCCTCCTCTCACACTCTCCTCTAGGTGCTGCTGACTGTCTGTCCCAGGGTCCTCCTCTCACACTCTCCTCTAGGTGCTGCTGACTGTCCCAGGGTCCTCCTCTCACACTCTCCTCTAGGTGCTGCTGACTGTCCCCAGGGTCCTCCTCTCACACTCTCCTCTAGGTGCTGCTGACTGTCCCAGGGTCCTCCTCTCACACTCTCCTCTAGGTGCTGCTGACTGTCCCAGGGTCCTCCTCTCACACTCTCCTCTAGGTGCTGCTGACTGTCCCAGGGTCCTCCTCTCACACTCTCCTCTAGGTGCTGCTGACTGTCCCAGGGTCCTCCTCTCACACTCTCCTCTAGGTGCTGCTGACTGTCCCAGGGTCCTCCTCTCACACTCTCCTCTAGGTGCTGCTGACTGTCCCAGGGTCCTCCTCTCACACTCTCCTCTAGGTGCTGCTGACTGTCTGTCCCGGGTCCTCCTCTCACACTCTCCTCTAGGTGCTGCTGACTGCCTGTCCCAGGGTCCTCCTCTCACACTCTCCTCTAGGTGCTGCTGACTGTCCCAGGGTCCTCCTCTCACACTCTCCTCTAGGTGCTGCTGACTGTCCCAGGGTCCTCCTCTCACTCTCCTCTAGGTGCTGCTGACTGTCCCAGGGTCCTCCTCTCACACTCTCCTCTAGTGCTGCTGACTGACTGTCCCAGGGTCCTCCTCTCACACTCTCCTCTAGGTGCTGCTGACTGTCCCAGGGTCCTCCTCTCACACTCTCCTCTAGGTGCTGCTGACTGTCCCAGGGTCCTCCTCTCACACTCTCCTCTAGGTGCTGCTGACTGTCCCAGGGTCCTCCTCTCACACTCTCCTCTAGGTGCTGCTGACTGTCCCAGGGTCCTCCTCTCACACTCTCCTCTAGGTGCTGCTGACTGTCCCAGGGTCCTCCTCTCACACTCTCCTCTAGGTGCTGCTGACTGTCCCAGGGTCCTCCTCTCACACTCTCCTCTAGGTGCTGCTGACTGTCCCAGGGTCCTCCTCTCACACTCTCCTCTAGGTGCTGCTGACTGTCCCCAGGGTCCTCCTCTCACACTCTCCTCTAGGTGCTGCTGACTGTCCCAGGGTCCTCCTCTCACACTCTCCTCTAGGTGCTGCTGACTGCCTGTCCCAGGTCCTCCTCTCACACTCTCCTCTAGGTGCTGCTGACTGTCCCAGGGTCCTCCTCTCACACTCTCCTCTAGGTGCTGCTGACTGATTGTCCCATGTCCTCCTCTCACACTCTCCTCTAGGTGCTGCTGACTGTCCCAGGGTCCTCCTCTCACACTCTCCTCTAGGTGCTGCTGACTGCCTGTCCCAGGTTCCTCCTCTCACACTCTCTCCTCTAGGTGCTGCTGACTGTCCCAGGGTCCTCCTCTCACACTCTCCTCTAGGTGCTGCTGACTGTCCCAGGGTCCTCCTCTCACTCACTCTCTCTCTAGGTGCTGCTGACTGTCCTGTCCCAGGGTCCTCCTCTCACACTCTCCTCTAGGTGCTGCTGACTGTCTGTCCCAGGGTCCTCCTCTCACACTCTCCTCTAGGTGCTGCTGACTGTCCCAGGGTCCTCCTCTCACACTCTCCTCTAGGTGCTGCTGACTGTCCCAGGGTCCTCCTCTCACACTCTCCTCTAGGTGCTGCTGACTGTCTGTCCCAGGGTCCTCCTCTCACACTCTCCTCTAGGTGCTGCTGACTGTCCCCAGGGTCCTCCTCTCACACTCTCCTCTAGGTGCTGCTGACTGTCCCAGGGTCCTCCTCTCACACTCTCCTCTAGGTGCTGCTGACTGTCTGTCCCAGGGTCCTCCTCTCACACTCTCCTCTAGGTGCTGCTGACTGTCCCAGGGTCCTCCTCTCACACTCTCCTCTAGGTGCTGCTGACTGTCTGTCCCAGGGTCCTCCTCTCACATTCTCCTCTAGGTGCTGCTGACTGTCCCAGGGTCCTCCTCTCACACTCTCCTCTAGGTGCTGCTGACTGTCCCAGGGTCCTCCTCTCACTCTCTCCTCTAGGTGCTGCTGACTGTCCCAGG